>NC_056753.1:7835000-8135000 GCF_018687715.1 Carya illinoinensis
TAAATTAGCATGGACAAACAAGCATAGTTTGGAAATAGGTTACATCGTTTTCCTAGAATAAAGAAAATTTAGCTCATGCTAGAAATGGAATTCAACATAAACGAATTCACCATAATTGTTCTGAGAAGATGGGAAGAAGAAAATAAACACTAAAAAATCCTCCTTGCAGCCTCAACTCGTCGTCAAAAGCTCAAGGGAACGATTCAACGCTTTTCTCTCGTCCGTGCTCGTGTATGATTCCAACGTACGTGCAATAAATTGGAATTCCGTCTCCAAAACAAATGATTTGAATCCCTCTAGCTATGTTTTTCTCTCCCAAAGAGTGTTATCCAGTCAAAACTCGCGGCTCTAGAGTGAAAAATGGCTTTTATATGGTCCCACGGCGGAAAACCTAAAATCTGTCAAAATACGATGTTCGCTCGAGCAGGGTGTCGAGCGCGCGTCGAGCGTTCGACTCTGCCTGATTTCGCTCGAGCGTCCTATCGAGCGCACATCGAGCGTTCGACTCTGCCTGATTTCGCTCGAGCGGCCAATGTCTCTGCTCGAGCGATCTTCGTTTTTCAGCAACCCGCTCAAGCTCCCTGTCGAGCGGCAGTCGAGCGTTTGAATCTGCCTGAATTCGCTCGAGCGGCCAAAAGCCTCCGCTCGAGCGAACTTGTAAAATCTGCAATATGAAATTTTGCAAGCCATCATTATGCTAGTGAGGTGGTGGCTGTATGGTGGTTTACGGTGGTAGATCTAACCATGAGGTGGAAGAGAGGTCGTGAGAGAGTGTGGGAGATGATAGAGTTGGGGACTTCGGCTGGACATGGGAATGGTTAGGGAAGGTCGTGGTAATCAAGGGAGGCTGTGGGTGGAGATGTGGTGGCCTGAGTTGCCGTGAACAGTGGCGTGGGTGGAGAGCCCGCGCATAAAACCCATTTATGGGTTGTGTACGTGTGTGCCACAGGGAGGGAGAGAGGAGGTGGGTTCAGTGGGGGTTGGTCACTGGTGAAGAAAAAAGGCCGTTGGTGGGGTTTGGTGGCTTGGACGACACTATGGGATGAGAGAAACCATGAGCTATACCCATTTTTGGATTGTGCTACCGTGGTGAAGAGAGAGTCTGACCAGGGAGGGAAACCTGCATGGAGGAGGGAGGAGGTGCTGGGGAGTTCACCGATGGTGGCCGTGATTAATGGTGGTCGGCGGTGGTGTTGGACTGGGAGGAGGAGCATGGGTGAGGGGGGAGAAGTTGTTTCCGTCGGGTTGGGAGAGAGGGAGAGGAAAGAGAAAGAAAGAAAAAAGTGAAGGAAAAAGCTAGGGGTTTAGGTATTTAATTCAGGCTCTTTGTCTTGGGATCTTCAAAACAATTTAACGGTAAGCTTAAATACTGATTTGAAAATGCGTAAACATTTATTTAATTTAAAACACTAAGAGGAATTAAAATAGAATATTATTTATAAACTAAAGTTTATAAAGTAATATTCCTTCATTATTAATTAAAATGATGAAGTTTTATTAATTACTTGAAGAGAATAAAACCATTTAAAATAATTTAGAGTTTTCCACATATTTCAAACATCGTAATATTTTTAAATGACTAAAATAATTTAATTTAAATAATTTTTCACAATTATAATATTTTTGAAACTTTTCAAAAATATTATAATTGTGCTATTTAAAAACAAAGATTAGTTCGATAACGCTTAAAATACTACATATAAATATTTTCAGGATATTTAAAATATTCGCAAGTTTTAAAATACTAGGCTTGCTTTAAAAATTCACTCGATATCTTCAAAACACGTCATTGAGGTTCGATGCACAAAACGAGGCTCATAATTATAAAAGAAAAAAGCAGCAAATTGTTACAGTATGCCCCTCGTCTCAGCCCCACCAACACCAACAAGAACACCAAAGATGACAAACCCTAATCCTCCAACTTTCTCTCTTTCTATCTCTCTCATACCCTCATCGTGACCCTACAAATGGCTGTGTGGCCTTCATCTTAGTGCCACAAACACCAACATGAAGGGCAATCACAAGAAACCCTCATCCTCCACCTGAATCACAAACAGAAGCCCTTCGAGAACAACACTGACGAAGATGACAACAATCGCGTGAACTAAGACCAAGGATGCATATGGGTTTTTCATTTTTTTTTTTTATTTCTCTGTTTGTTGGATTTTTCTTCTCGATTTTTTGTTTGTTGGAAGTAAATGTGGTTGTTGGATATCTATTCCTCGAAATGGATTTTTTTTTTTTTTTTTTTTTTTTTGTTGGGTTTGTGAATCGGTTGTATGTGAAATTTCTTGTTCTTTCTTGTGGGTGTGCTTAAGTTTTTTTGTGTAGATCCCATTTCTTTTCTCTCAATGGGATATAAATCTGAAGGGCAGCTTCAAAAAATGTTTCCATCTCGTTGTTATTCAATTCAAAATTCTATGATTTTGTAAAAATCTTTGGAAAGTATTTTTTTTTTTAATTTTCTTCCGTATATGTTTGGGTAAATTTTTTATTTTCTTGTTGATCTTTTTTGGTATGATGTCTTCGTAGAGTCTGTTTGTATCAAACATTCTCAATGAAATTTGTTTGCTTTTATGTATATCAGCATGATTTTCTTACTGAAGTGATCAAAATGGGAAGATATTGTTTACTGTTTGGGAATTTTATTTCCTGTTGCGTATATGCATATGATGTATATGATCGAGTAGCTTGCTTTGTGTTTGCCATGTGGTGGTTGGCTGTGCATGGAAGCTCTGGTTCGGCAACAGAGGAACTTGTCTCATGCCGTGTTTAATCTGGGGCTTCAAACATTGGGTTTGAGTTTATTTTCTGCAAGTTTTTTTATTTTTGTTTGTTGGATTTCATAAAATTTTAATTTCAAATCCAATCGTCTCCATGTTTGGGTTTTTTTTTTTACTCATGCGTATGTGTATCATGAATTTCATGATGGTGTAGGAATTAAAACATGTTGAATTGGGATGAGAAGAATTAGAAACCATACCCACAAAATGCAAAGATTTAGAAGGATGAAGAGAAATTCTAGACACAAGGAAAATTTTGTGCAAAAAGTGACAGATAGAAAGGAGTAAGGAATGTATAAATATCCAAAGGTTTCAGTCCATAAAAAGATAAAAACATTGTAGATTGATGTTCCAGAAAATTGAAGAAAGCGGTAGAATGAATTTAGAGATATAGACAAAATAGGAATGCATGAATGTAAGGGTGATTCCGAACTGCATGCAAAATGGAAACAAATATCTCAAACGACCGCTCTATGCTTATTCATGCTTATTTTATATATATATATATATTCAATTTTTTTTAAATATTACTTGGAAAACAGCTTTATGTGTTTTGGCATATTTTGATGAATTTTTATACTACAAATATTTCATGTTTAGAAATAAATACATCTTAAGTTAAAAAATATCCTCCAACTTTAGTGGGAGATCTCAGTTGCCAAATGTCCATTTTTTGATTAAAAAAATAAAAGAAAAGAAAAAGGAATGTGCGTTTGAGATTCTTTTGGCAATATTGCATTGTGTTTTCAGAGGCTTGCGATTAGGTCAGAGTGAAGTATGGTCGTTTATAATGTCTGATGAGGCAAGAAAGATAGATGCGAGAGGGCGAACCGCACCATCTTTAATGCTCATTTTCTCTCTTCATGATTATGCACTTAGCCCTTGTGAAGCGAAAGCTATACGTTAGATACCAATTTGGGCATATTATTTATTTAAGAAAAATTCTATTCATCATTCATATACCACACATCACACATGACTTTTAATTTTTTTAATTTTTTCCCTTACAAAATGTGTAGTGTATGAATGATGAGTAGAAAAACTCAACTCGTTTAATAGGAATAAAATAGAAATAAGCGTGGTATGTAGTGTGGGAGATTACAAATAGCAAAGCTCGTAGTACTAGATTGGATATTGAATCCCAGCTCTACCACACCATCACATACTTGGGGTAGATGGTGATCTCACTTGATCCCCCACGCCATTTCCGCAGTATGTTATTACCTTAGCAATATTTTGGCATCATATAAAATAAGAAAAGAGTTACAAGATATGGGGATGATGCTCACAATGGAAAACACAACCAAAATTGCAGAAGCTATCTAGTACATGGTTTTCTATTATAGGTTAAAAGTCCAAAGTATGTAGTTATTGCTCAAACAAGAGTGGAGAAGGCAATATTTATACAAGAGAAATGCTATTGCTACTTACAAAAGACATACACCCCATTACATGTTGGTGTGGCAATGTCTTATTAGCCTCTAACTTCTTAAAAATAAAAATAAAAAGTGAAAACAGGAAAGCAAAAACCAAACGGTTTTTCCATTTTTTTATGTCAAATACAGCAACCACAAAAAAAGTAGAGGTTTCTTCCGTTCTTTTTCCTTCTTTCTGTACTCATTATTGTCTTCTTCTATCCTCTCAAACCCTAGCCATCGACTTCTCACAAAACCTGTCGCTACAAGAATCTGTAAACTGAAATAGATAGAGCTTTTGAGCTAAGAGAGATAGAGATGACGATACTCTTCAACACATAATATTTAAAGTATATAATTTGTATGTTTTCTTCTCTACCCTTAGGGATTACAAACATTTTTTTCAATATCTCAATAAGTTTTTTTATACAAAATGGTGGTATGATCAATTTATGTGATTTCAAAAATTTGGGTTTCAAAAAAACCCTAGATTAAAAGAGAGAGAGTGATATAATCCCTAGATCAAAATTGCGGAATCATCTATAGTGAAATAAAGGTAAGATAATCCCTATTTCATTACCCTAAACTAATATGCAGCCTTTTTTTAGTTGATTTGTTTGCTCAAATTCTTGGTTCCCCATGCCCATACCCAATGAATATGGTAGTTTAATATGCTAGATTATTCATCAAAACAAGTTTAATAATGTTAAATTTGTCCCACAATGCACTCTATTTGTTATGGTGAACTAATTCTTTTTGCTACCAAAATGCCCCAGCTCAATGAATATGGTAGTTTAATATGTTAAATTTCTCCAAAAATTGCACTATGTTTGTTATGGTTGGATATTTCTTTTTATGGCCAAAATGCCCATGATTAGATATGGAGTTTTTTCAAGAAATGCACCTTGTTTAAGGTGTTGGTTGCTTTGGTTGTAGAATGCTAGATGGTTGTTTGCTGCATTTTGCTTATTCTAACTATAGAATATTGTTTAGTTATGTTTCTATTCACAAATATGACTTCTACCAAGCTTTCTCGAATATAGTTTTGACAAAAACTTAAATTAAATTATGTCCATATTTGGAATTTCAATTAGCTCCTACAATGCCATGTTATGGTTGCTCTCTTCTGTTAGGGATCAAATAGTGTTAGAATGTCACATATAGCAACATTCACACCATCATTTAAGGCTCCATGGTGTTATTATGATGAAAAAGCATGCATAAAGACTTCTAATGCGGAAGACAATTATGGACTTTGGTTTTTTATGCGTAGAAATTAGAAGGTAAATGAAAATGTTACCTAATATGAGTTGTTGTATTTTGCATAGTATGTGAAGATCCTAAAGGCTTCTTATGATTTTCAGTTTGGGAGGTCGTGTAAATATTTTTGTTGGGTTGACCCAAAGCTCCCTGATTATAGAAAAATGTTGATTAAACATCAACAAGAGAGAAATTAACGTTTGAGTGTAAAAGTTTATCAGATCCATTCAATTCTAGAGTTAGAAAAATTTAGAGTCAGAGCTACAATGGAGATTGAAGCAACAAAGTATCGATTGGAAATTACAAGGCATAGAATAGCACTTTTGATGTCATGGTATTGCTTTGTATTTATTTTATTGCACACTACGTAGCCAAAGTATGATTGTCAAGTTGGTACTGTAACTTGGTTGTGGCTTGGGCAGTGCCCATTGAGATTTGAGAAATCTTGTTGAAGGATGTCCCACACACCTAACAATGTACTTTGAGAATTATGCAATTTTTAGTACTCTTTGATATCTAAGAAGACTCTTGATTGCTTACTCTTAATAGCTTCATACTGTGAATGTGTTCCAAATTTTTGATAGCTTCTTTAGAATGTGCCATAGACAGAATTTGTGCCATGATGTCGGAGACACTGTAGCAATAACAATTTGCATTGCATTATCTTGATATGTTATTATTGCCAAAAAAAACTTGACCTTCTATTCAATTCAACCAAGATGGAATTAACTACATAAAGGTGTCTGCATCTTTACTTACGGACACGTGGAAAATGAGACGTCAAGATGATGACAACACGGGTCACCACCCTATCGCCAAGTTTCAAGTGTGTGTATAAGCAACAAATGTGCAAAAAAAAGACACGCAGCGGATAGCAAAAGTCTCATAACTAAGTACCAGAATTTTTTCTTAGTTTAATACAAAGCGGTTCAAAACATACATAATAAAATATTACAAACTACAAATATTGTTCAAATCAACTACAAAGCATAAACTCCAACTCAGTACTCCGGTGGAGCCGCATCCTCGGGCTCAGCCTCCTCCTCCTCGTCAATCTCTGCATCAAAATCTACAGTACTAAAAATGGTGCCGCAGGTAAGTAAAATCCAAACGCCACTAGATAAAAGCATATTAAAACTCAAACAATATGCATGAAAGAATGCCAATGCACATGTCCCACAAAAACTACATATTTTTCCACGCACGCCAAAAACCCATTTGGCCCAAAAACATAACCTTTAAAACCATTTCTCGTCATTATCCCAGATAATGGCCCAAATCAATAAACCACAATTTTTCCAGAAAATTGATCACATAGCCTCAAACCAAATCGCACCATTTTTCCAGAAAATGGCCCGTAACCAAAACCATAAAACCGATCCAATTATTGCATGCACCATGATCTCCCTTAGGGATCATCCGCACACTCTGGCTCTGTGCCACACAGCAGGTAAAGTCTACGCGTGTGACACCTAAACAAGCGATGCCTAGTACTCGCGCCCAGCGTGTCCCTGGACCAGGCCATCCTCTAGTCCCCTCCACTCTAGGGACCACGGAGTCGACACGATAGCATTACCGTATCGTGCGATCCGGTTGTCGCTGGGATGTCACTCAGTATTATCCACTCCCAAGTGACCAGAGGAGTTCCACCGAGATAATACCTCATCCCAACTTGGGGTCGTGATACACATGCACCCGAAAATCCATTTACACGAATAAAACCGGATTTTCTCAAATTAAATAAAATGCACATGTATGCTCCATGTAATGCACGCATCAATGCACAAAACAACCAACCGATCACAAATCAATAAATCAAGTAACTCCGCCCTCAATCCATCCGACCCCCGAATTCCTCGAACTCAGTTCGGAATCAACCAACCAACCAGATAATTTATTGTAAGAGCAAAATATATTTAAATCTAAAAGTAAAGTTTGGAAAATACTTGCAGCGCTATAAGGTATTTTTTGAAAGCTCACGACGTTGCAAACGGCGGAGGAAAAGCAACGTAACATTGTATTTTACACTGTGGCCGTGGGTAATAAATTACCTACTTTCGAACAGGGGCAAACCAATACACGAAATTGATAGGGAATGGCCTTGAGATATTTATGAAGCTAAAGGAAGTGAGCTTTGGCCGTGGGTGGCGGTGGAAGCTCCAAAAGGAGCTGAACGGAGTTGAGCTCGTGGGAGCTGCTCTGGCAACGAATCGGGGCTGAAATTAGGTGGGTTAGGACGGCAAGAGGTAGAGGAAGAAGTGGTGAAGAGATGGTGGCCGAAGGTGGAGCGACAACGCCGGAAACGACTCAAAACCATGCGGAAAGAAGGGGCTGTAGGAGGTGATCGGCGGCATGGATGGAGCTGGAAATTGGTGGGGGTGATCACCAGCCAGAGGGGGACCGAACGGCGGTGGCTGTGTCGGCCACGTCGCCGTCGCCGGCAAGCGGCGGGTCTGGGTGAAGAAGGCTGACGACGACAGGAGGGAGAAAGGGAGCTGCTGCGCGCACACAGGAAGAAGAGAAAAAGAAGAAAGAAAAAAAAAACAAAAAGGGAAAAAGAAATGATGAGGGAAAAGAAATGAGATCCAGTCCTCACTTCTGGAAACCAAAAACTGATCGGCTGAAAACGATTTTAAAACCATAAAACGACTAAAATAAATTAAACACCACATAAAAAAAATAAAAATCAATTTAAAATACAATAATTTAAAATAAAAGAACTAACATATTAATTAAATTAAAAACACTTCTTCAGTGAAAATACACATAAAAACGGGTCATCACATCCTCCCCCCTTAAAAACAAATTTCATCCTCGAAATTTGCAAGATCACACACCTACTTGAAGCAAACCACATAAATCCACTGAGACCAAGTTTAAGAAACGTATCGTCATTTACTCAAACAAGTAGGGGTATTGCTCCCTCATGTCAGCTACTCTCTCCCAAGAAAAATCTTGAGCTAACGGATCTCCCCATGCCACCTTTAGAGGTATCGTCTTGGATCTCAACTGTTACTCTTTCCAATCCATGATCTGTGACGGAACAACCTCTTAAGTAAGGTCCGGTTGCAACTGAATACTCTCTAAGTCGACAAAGCGCGGCTCTTGTTGTCCAAAACTCTTCTTCAAGGATGATACATGGAAGACATGAATATCCCCAAAATATTTTGGCAAAACAATTCTATAAACGACGGACCCTACCTTCTCCAAAATCTAGAAAGGGCCGACATACCTCGGATCCAGTTTCCTCCTTTTACCAAAACGCTTAACTCTTTTCATGGGAGAGACTTTGAGATAAACCCAATCACCTTCTTCAAAAGATAACTCTCTCCTCCTGGTATCTGTGTAGCTTTTCTGACGACTCTGAGTTGCCACCATTTTATCCCTGATGATCCAAACTTGACTTTGCATCTCTTGAATTATTTCGGGCCCAACTATTTTATTCTCCCCTACTTTATCCCAACACAAAGGCGATCTGCACTTCTTCCCATAAAGAGCTTCACAAGGAGCCATCTAAATGGACGCATGGAAGCTATTATTATTATTATGAGCGGCAAGTGATTTTCCCAACTCCCTTGAAATTTCATGACACATGCTCGCAACATATCTTCAAGGGTCTGAATGGTGCGCTCAGATTGGCAGTCCGTCTGCGGGTGATATGTTGTACTGAACTTCAACTTAGTACCCAATGCTACCTGCAAACTTTTCCAAAACTGAGATGTGAACCTTGGGTCTCGATCCGACACAATACTCTTCGATATGCCATGCAACCGCACTATCTCTTTCACGTAAAAGCGAGTCAACTTACCCAAGTAATCAGTGTTATTAACAGGCAAGAAATGAGCACTCTTAGTTAACGGGTCAACAATCATCCAAACAGAATTCTTCCCACTAGGAATCCTCGGCAAGCCCACTACAAAATCCATCGTGATGTCATCCCACTTCCACTCCTGAATAGGGAGGGGTTGGAGTATACCAGCGGGTCTTTGATGCTCGGCCTTGACTTGACGGCATGTGTAGCATCTTTCGATATACAAGGCAATATCCTTCTTCATTCCATCCCACCAATAATTTTTCTTCAAGTCCCGGTACATCTTCGTACTGCCAGGATGGACTGAATAAGGGGCCGCATGAGCTTCTACCATGATCCGCTTCTTGAATTCTGAATCTTTAGGGACCACTCTACGATCTTGGAACCGAAAAATTCCATCTTTATCCATATTGTAATGCAACGGCCCTCGAGATTTTCTGACTCTTTTTCGGATATCCCACAGCTTCGGATCCTTCTTTTGAAGAGTTTTCAATTCCTCAAAATCAACTACTCAAATATCAAGAATCAAAGATAATATTTCCTCTTGCTGTGAACTTTCAATAAGGAGTCTTCTCATCCCGCAAAGCAAATAATCCAATTCTGACAATTCGGCTTCATCTTCCAAGTGCAATTTTCGACTCAAACCATCTGTAACTATATTTGCCTTCCTCGGATGATACTTGATCTCGCACTAGTAGTCACTGATTAACTATAGCCATCGTCTCTACCTCATGTTCAGATTCTTCTGAGAAAACAAATGCTTCAAGCTCTTATGATCGGTGTATACTTCGCAAACTTCTCCATACAAAAAGTGTCGCCAGATCTTAAGAGCAAACACAATTGCAGCCAATTCTAAATCGTGCGTCGGATAATTCTTCTCATGATTCTTTAGCTGACGAGACGCATAAGCAACAACCCGTCCCTCCTGCATAAGGACACATCCCAACCAAATTTAGACGCATCGCTAAAAACTACAAATGGCTTGTGCGGTTCTAGAAGTGCCAACACTGGTGCAGTTGTCAACCTGTTCTTCAATTCTTGAAAGCTTCTCTCACACTTGTCTGACCAAACAAATTCTGCATTCATTCTAGTTAAAGCTGTGAGAGGTCCGGATAAACGAGAAAATCCCTCCACAAATCTTCGGTAATATCCGGCAAGTCTCAAGAAACTCCAAATCTCGCGCACAGTTGTCGAACGCTGCCATGACAAAATGGCTTCCACCTTACTAGGATCAACAGCCACTCCGTCTCGAGAAATCACATGCCCAAGAAATTTGACTTCCTCCAACCAGAATTCACACTTGCTGAGCTTGGCATACAACTGGTATTCTCTTAATTTCCCAAGAACTAGACGAAGATGATAAACATGTTTTTCAAAATATCGGGAATAAATTAAAATATCATCAATGAACACTACCACAAAGGAATCCAAATAAGGTCTAAATACCCGATTCATTAAATCCATAAAAGCAGCAGGGGCATTGGCTAACCCAAACGGCATCACCTTAAATTCATAATGCCCATATCTCGATCTGAAAGCGGTTTTGGGTACATCCTTGTCGCTTATCCTCAACTGGTAGTATCCTGACCTCAAATCAATCTTCGAGAACACAGCTGCTCCTTGAAGCTGATTAAAAAAATCATCGATCCGCAGGAGAGGATATTTATTCTTGATGGTCACCTTATTTAATTCCCGATAATCAATGCACATACGGAGGGTTCCATCTTTCTTTTTAACGAACAACACTGGCGCACCCCACGGCGAAGTACTTGGTTGAATGAACCCCTTATCTACCAGCTCTTGTAGCTGAGTCTTCAACTCTTTTAATTCAGCCGGTGTCATACGATAAGGAGCTTTATGTACAGGCGCCGCTCCAGGTTCCAGGTCTATAACAAACTTCATTTCACGAACAGGGGGTAGCCTAGACAAGTCATCCACAAACACATCTGGAAATTCTTCCACAACGGGGATATCTACCAATGACTTCTTCTCAGGCGGCGAGGACACCATCTGGACTAAAAAGGCATCCGCTCCACATGCAATATCTCTTCTTGCTTGAATTGCCAATATAACTACCAGGTTTTCTTATAGCTTACTCCCCGCAAATTCCAAATAATCCCCATTTAGAAGCTGAAAGCTAATTACCCGACTTCTGCAATTAATATTCGCAAAATATCGGTATAGCCAATCCATCCCAAGGATGATATCGAAACCCAACAGCTTAAACACAACCAAATCTGCATTTAGAAACCTTCCACCAAAATTTAAAGGGCAACCCAAAGTAACTTTGGAGCACCACACCACTTCACCATTTGGTAGAGCCACTACGAATGACTTTGGCAAAGGTTCCGTAACCAAATTACACATCCAAGCAAAAGTGGAAGATACAAACGACTGTGATGCACCCGAATCAAACAAAGTGCAAGCATAAAATTCATATAAATGGACTCTCCCTGTAATTACTCCAGCATCATGGGTCGCTGGCGCCTCATAATCAACATCTCCAGGTGTAACAGCATAAACCCGGGCTTGTACTGTTTGCCTTTGATTTGTTCTTCTGCCACGTCTACCTCCACGGCTTCCTTGAACTGGCCTAGGACACTCACGAGCAAAGTGCCCCTGCTGGCCACAATTATAGCATCGAGCCCCACCAGAAGAACAGTCACCCACATGGGCTCTATTACAAACTCTGCAAACTGGCACCCGTCCTCCCATACGTACACCCAAGGCCGCTTGTGGTCGAGTCCAGGTCCGCTGAACAAATTTCTGAGGCGAACCTGAACTACTTCCTTCACCAGAAAAACTCCGCCTCTTATGCCCTGGAGGGGAGCCTATACTCAGATTATTCTCTTGCTCTGTAAGAGTGGCCAAGTCCACTAAATCCTGAAAAGTGGAAATCCGGTGGCAGACCACCATCCGGCATGTATCAGGACGTAGACCCTCCTAGAAACGCTCGGCCTGCGTTTCCTCCGTGGCGATGAGGTGGAGAGCAAATCGCCCAAGTTCTATAAATCTTCGGACGTACTGTTCCACGGTCATCCTCCCTTGGACCAAGCTTGAGAACTCTCTTGCTTTTTGCAGCCTCACAGAAGCAGAAAAGAACCGATCGTTAAATTCTTTCTTGAAGTGCTGCCAAGTCACAGCGGCGAAAGACCCCAATTCTGACTCCAACATTACTCTTTTTGTATCCCACCACTCAGAAGCGGTGCCTAGCAACAAATAGCTGGCATAGAGTACTTGTTGCGCCTCAGTGCAACCACATACCTCAAAAGTTCTTTCTAAATCTCTGACCCACTTTCCAGCCTGTAGTGGATCCTCTTCTCCCGTGAAGGGTGGAGTTCTATGCGCTAGAAAGCGCTCATATGTGCATCCAGCTTGCACCACTCCACACGGCCCTCCTTGTGGCCAAGGCCCTCCTTGTTGTGGCCAAGGACCTCCTTGTTGTGGCCAAGGCCCTCCTTGTTATGACCTAAAATTCTGTTGCATGAACTCAGTCATCTGCCTTATCGCTTGGGCTATAGCATCATCCCTCAGCGTATCGTCCCGAGGCTCTTGAGTAGACTTTTTTGGCCTCAACATTTTCCTGCCACAACACAACCTTTGACCCCCTTTAAGAAAAACAAATAAAACCAACAATATAAAACCAAAAACCAAAACCAAACCACATAACAAGAAACAAAAAGGAACCAGCATGCAATAACATAACTAAATAAATAAATACAAGTAAACAAGCTCAAATAAATTCAAATCAAATAGCAACTTTACTTAAAATAAATTTTAAAACACAACTGTAAAAAAATTATGGTACTACCTACGGGACATGTGGTTTTACCCAGAGCCAAACCGCTCTGATACCACCTATGACGTCCCCAAATCCTACATACAGACATGTGAAAAATGAGGCGTCGGGATGATGACAATACGGGTCACCACCCTATCGCCAAGTGCCAAGTGTGTGTGTATAAGCAACAAATATGCAAAAAAAAACACGCGGCGGATAGCAAAAGTCTCATAACTAAGTACCAGAATTTTTTCTTAGTTTAATACAAAGTGGTTCAAAATATACATAATAAAATATTACTAACTACAAATATTGTTCAAACCAACTACGAAGCATAAACTCCAACTCAATACTCCGGCAGAGCCGCATTTTCGGGCTCAGCCTCCTCCTCCTCCTCGATCTCTGGATCAAAATCTACAGTACTAAAAATGGTGCCGCAGGTAAGTAAGATCCAAACGCCACTAGATAAAAACATATTAAAACTCAAACAATATGCATGAAAGAATGCCAATGCACATGTCCCACAAAAACCACATATTTTTCCACGCACGCCAAAAACCCATTTGGCCAAAAAACATAACCTTTAAAACCATTCCTCGCCATTATCCCAAATAATGGCCCAAATCAATAAACCACCATTTTTTCAGAAAATGGATCACATAGCCTCAAACCAAACCTCACCATTTTCCCAAAAAATGGCCCGTAACTAAAAACATAAAACCGATCCAATTATTGCATGAACCATGATCTTCCCTAGGGATCATCTGTACACTCTGGCTTTGTGCCACACCACAGGTAACGTCTACGCGTGTGACACCTAAACGAGTGATGCCCAGTACTCGCGCCCAATGCGTCCCTAGACCAGGCCATCCTCTAGTCCCGACCACTCTAAAGACCACGGAGTGGACACAACAACGTTACCGTATCGTGCGATCCGGTCGTTGTCTAGCGACAACCCAGGGGATGTCACTTAGTATTATCCACTCCCGAGTGACCAGAGGAGCTCCACCGAGATAATACCCCATCCTGGCTTGGGGTCGTGATACACATGCACCCGAAAATCCATTTACACGATTAAAACTGAATTTTCTCAAATTAAATAAAATGCACATGTATGCTCCATGTAATGCACGCCTCAATGCACAAAACAACCAACCAATCACAAATCAACAAATCAAGTAACTTTGTTCTCAATCCATCCAACCCCCGAACTCCTTGGACTCAGTCCGGAATCAACCAACCAACCAGATAATTTATTATAAGAGAAAAATATATTTAAATCTAAAAGTAAAGTTTGAAAAATACTTACAGCACTATAAGGTATTTTTTGAAAGCTCGCGACGTTGCAAAAGGCGGAGGAAAAGCAACGTAACAGTATATTTTACACTGTGGCCGTGGGTAATAAATTAGCCACTTTCGAACGGGGGCAAACCAATACACGAAATTGATAGGGAATGGTCTTGAGATATTTATGAAACTAAAGGAAGTGAGCTTTGGCCGTGGGTGGCAGTGGAAACGGCGGTGGAAGAGCCAAAAGGGACTGAACGGAGTTGAGTTCGTGGGAGCTGCTTCTGCAACGGATCGGGGCCGAAATTGGGTGGGTTAGGACGGCGAGAGGTAGAGGAAGAAGTGGTGAAGAGATGGTGGCCGGAGGTGGAGCGACAGTGCCGGAAACGGCTTAAAACTGTCCGAAAAGAAGGGGCTGTAGGAGGTAATCGGCGGCACGGATGGAGCTAGAAATTGGTGGGGGTGATCACCGGCCGGAGGGGGACTGAACGGCGGTGTTTGTGTTGGCCACGTCGCCAGCGAGCGGCGGGTCTGGGTGAAGAAGGCTGACGGCGACGGGAGGGAGAAAGGGAGCTGCTGCGCGCGCACGGGAAGAAGAGAAAAAGAAGAAAGAAAGAAGAAAGAAAAAAAAAAAGGAAAAAGGGAAAAAGAAAAGATGAGGGAAAAGAAATGATGTCCAGTTCTCACTTCCGAAAACCAAAAACTGATTCGCCGAAAACGATTTTAAGACCATAAAACGACTAAAATAAATTAAACACTACATCAAAAAAATATAATAATTTAAAATAAAAGAACTAACATATTAATTAAATTAAAAACACTTCTTCAGTGAAAATACACGTAAAAACGGGTCATCACAACGTACACACGCAAGAGTGAAGTACCTCAATTTTTCAGTCATCTCTAGGTCTAAAACTTCTTTTAAGCACACCAAACTCCTAATTTTTAGCATATTTTGTATAATATCCTCTAACCTCATCTTCTGAGGCAAAGTTCATTTCAACCTTTGATTCTTGGACCATTTCTTGTGTCCCAAAATTAACACCATGACTATCATTATCAGTGTAGGGATTATCTACATTAACCAAATATTATAATTACTAGTAACATATTCCACAACTAATTCCAAGTTAAATACCATATATCTTAGGCAACTAATCAGAAAATTTGCATATATAAAAAATTCGACAACAAATCTCCCTCTCTACTACTCAAGCCTCCATGCCAATAATACACCCAGTTAATGAAGCTAAGTATCCCCACCCAAATCGGGATTGTAGAAGTGATGATTAATCTTTTGCAAAATACATAAAGTTGAATATCAGAAGAAATCTCATTATTATAATATATGCTTTAGAACACATGACTTGAATTTCCTATAAGAATAATTAATAACTATATCATACACCTTACAAAAATAAAATCATTAAATGCCACATCTAAAACCTCAAGAATAAAAAAAATTAAGGTTGTACATTTTAAACTAAATTTTAAAATAATTGTTGTAATCAATATATATGGAGTGACCCAAATGCGTTCTTATCAATTGAAAAAAAAATAGAACTAAGGCAACAGATTTTGTGATAACCCGTTTTTATGTGTATTTTCATTGAATGAGTATTTTTAATTTAATTAATATATTGGTTTTTTTATTTTAAATTATTGTATTTTAAATTGGTTTTTTATTTTATTTGATGTGGTGTTTAATTTATTTTAGTTGTTTTATGTTTTTAAAATCGTTTTCGGCGGATCAGTTTTTAGTTTCCAGAGTGAGGACTAGACCTCATTTCTTTCCCTCATCTTTTCTTTTTCCCTTTTTTCTTTTTCTCTTTTATTTTTCTTTCTCTTTTTCTTTCCTTTTCTTCTTCTTTCTTTCTTCTTTCTCTCTCTCTCTCCCCGCGCGCTGCTTCTTTCCTTTCTTCCCGTCACCGCCCGTTGACCAGCCCTGACCCACCGCCGTCCCGCCACCGTGCAGTGCACCACCCCCACCAAAATCTTCCCCTCCGGCTGGTGATCACTCCCACCAATTTTTAGGGCCATCCGTGCAGCCGTTAGCCGCCACACACGGCTGGAAGTCACGGCACCAGCCCTCCCTTCTCTCTCTGTCGCCAGTTACTTTCTCAGCCCAGAACTGCCGCTCACCGGTGACGTGGTTGACACCACCCACCCAGTTTTCTTCCCCTCCCACTGGTGAACATCCCCACCAAGTTTCACCTCCATCTGAGCCACCATTAGCCGCCACGAGCTCCTCCAAGCCACACGGTTTTTGAGCTTTTCCGGTGCTGTCACCCCACCTCCAGCCACCATCTCTTCATAGCTTCTTTCTCTACCTCTTGCCAACCTAACCCACCCATTTCCGGTCTCGATCCATTGCCGGGGTAGCTCCCACGAGCTCAACTCCGTTCAGCCCCTTTTTGGCATTCCACCGCCGTTTCCACTGCCACCCACGGCCAAAACTCACTTCTTTTAGTTTCATAAACATCTCAAGACCATTCCCTATCAATTTCATGTCTTTTTTTGTCCCCGTTCGAAAGTGGGTAATTTATTACCCACGGCCACAGTGTAAAATACACTGTTACATTGCCTTTTCTCCGCCGTTTGCAACGCCGCAAGCTTTCAAAAAATACCGTATAGCGCTGTAAGTATTTTCAAAACTCTAATTTTAGATTTAAATATATTTTACTCTTACAATAAATATTTGCTATTGGTTGGTTGATTTCGGATTGAGTCCGAGGAGTTCGGGGGTCGGATGGATTGAGGACGGAGTTACTTGATTTGGTTGTTTTTGTGATTGGTTGGTTATTTGTGCCTTGAGGCGTGCGTTACATATTGCATTCATATGCTTTTTATTTAATTGAGAAAATCATGTTTTGTTAACGTAAATGAATTTTCGGGTGCGTGTGTATCACGACCCCAAGCCGGGATGGGGTATTATCTTGGTGGAGCTCCTCTGGTCATTCGAGAGTGGATAATACTGAGTGACATCTCTTGGATTATCACTGGGTGACAACTGGATCGCACGATACGGTAACGCTGTCGTGTCGACTCGTGGTCCCTAGAGTGGCGGGGACTAGAGGATGGCCTGGCCAGGGACGCGCTGGGCGCGAGTATTGGGCATCGCTCATTTAGGTGTCACACGCGTAGACGTTACCTGCGGTGTGGCACAAAGCCAGAGTGTGCAGATGATCCATAGGGGAGATCATGGTGCATGCATAATTGGATCGATTTTTATGGTTTTGGTTACGGGCCATTTTTTGGAAAAATGGCGAGGTTTGGTTTGAGGCTATGTGATCCATTTTTTGGGAAAAATGGTGGTTTTGATTTCAGCCATTATCTGGGATAATGGCGATGAATGGTTTTAAAAGTTATGTTTTTGGGCCAAATTGGTTTTTGGCGTGCGTGGAAAAATATGGTTTTACGGGTCATGTGCAATTGGTTTTTCTTTCATGTATATTGTTTGAGTTAATATGGTTTCATCTAGTGGCACTTGGATCTTATTTACCTGCAGCACCATTTTTGGTACCGTAGATTTTGGTGCAGAGTTCGAGAAAAAGGAGGAGGCTGAGCCCGAGGATGCGACTCCGCCAGAGTATTGAGTTGAAGTTTAAGCTTTGTTGTTGGTTTGAACAATATTTATAGTTTGTAATATTTTATTATGTATGTTTTGAACAACTTTGTATTAAATTAAGAAAAATTCTGGTACTTAATTTATGACTTTGCTATCCACTGCGTGTTTCTTAGTGCACATTTGTTGCTTATACACACACTTGGCACTCGTCGATAGGGTGGTGACCCACGATGTCACCATCCAGACGTCTCAATTTTTCCGTGTTCGTGCGTGGGGATTTGGGGGCGTCACAGGTAGTATCAGAGCCGTTTGGCTCTGGGTAAAACCATGTGTCCCGTAGGAAGTACCAGAAAGCTTTTAAAGTTGTGTTTTAAAATTTATTTTAAGTAAAGTTGCTATTTGACATATTTTATTTGTTTTATTTATTTGAGCCTGTTTGCTTGTTTTTATTTATTTAGTTATGTTATTGCATGTTGGTTTCTTTTTGTTTCTTGTTATGTGGTTTGGTTTTGGTTTTTGGTTTTATGTTGTTGGTTTTTTATTTGTTTTCTTAAAGGGGATCAAAGGTTGTGTTGTGGCAGGAAGATGGTAAGGCCAAGAAAATCTACTCAAGAGTCTCGGGACGATACACCGAGAGATGATTCCATGGCCCAAGCGATAAGGCAGATGACTGAGTTCATGCAACAGAATTTTAGGCCCCAACAAGGAGGGCCTTAGCCACAATAAGAAGGGGCTTGGCCGTAACAAGGAGGGCTTTGGCCCAACAAGGAGGTCCTTGGCCACAACAAAGAGGGCTTTAGCTACACCCAAGAGGGCCGTGTGGAGTGGTGCAAGCTGGATGCATATATGAGTGCTTTCTAGAGCATAGAACTCCACCCTTCACGGGAGAAGAGAATCCACTACGGGCTGGAAAGTGAGTCAGAGATTTAGAGAGAACCTTTGAAGTATGTGATTGCACTGAGGCACAACAAGTACTCTACGCTAGCTATCTGCTGCAAGGCACCGCTTCTGAGTGGTGGGATACAAAGAGAGTAATGCTGGAGTCAGAACTGGGATTTTTTACCGCTGTAACCTGGCAGCGCTTTAAGAAAGAGTTTAATGATCGATTCTTTCCCGCTTCCATGAGGTGGCAAACAGCAAGAGAGTTCTCAAGCTTGGTCCAAGGGAGCATGACCGTGGAACAGTACGCCCGAAGATTTATAGAGCTTGGGCGATTTGCTCCCTACCTCATCGCCTTGGAGGAGATGCAAGCTAAGCGTTTCCAAGAGTGTCTGCGTCCTGATATACGCAGAATGGTGGTTAGCCACCGGATATCCACTTTTCAGGATTTAGTGGATGTGGCCACTCTTATGGATTGAGAGAATAATTTGAGTATAGGCTCCCCTCCAGGACATAAGAGGCGGAGTTTTTCTGGTAAAGGAAGTAGTTCGGGTTCGCATCAAAAATTTGTTCAGCGGACCGGGACTTGACCGCAAGCGGCATCGGGTGTTCGTATGAGAGGACGAGTGCCAGTTTGCAGAGTTTGTAATAGAGCCCATGTGGGTGAGTGCCCTTCTGGTGGGGCTCAATGCTATAATTGTGGCCAGCAGGGTCACTTTGCTCGTGAGTGTCCTAGGCCAGTTCAAGGAAGCCGTGGAGGTAGACGTGGTGGAAGGACAAATCAAAGGCAAACAGTGCAAGCCCGGATTTATGCTGTCACACCCAGAGATGTTGATGATGAGGCACCAGCGACCCATAATGCTGGAGTAATTACAGGTATGGATCTAATTTAATTTAATGTTGGATTTGATTTTTGGTGTGCTTTGGTTTCTTATTTGTTTTTGGATTTCATGGGTTTATATGTTTGGTTCAGGGAGAGTTCGTTTATATGAGTTTTATGCTTGCACTTTGTTTGATTCGGGTGCTTCACAGTCGTTTATGTCTTCCACTTTCGCTTGGATGTATAATTTGGTTACGGAACCTTTGCCGAAGTCATTGGTAGTGGCTCTACCCAATGGTGAAATGGTATGGTGTTCCAAGGTTGCTTTGAGTTGCCCATTAAATTTTGATGGAAGGTTCTTGGATGCTGATTTGGTTGTGTTTAAGTTGTCGGGTTTTGATATCATCCTTGGGATGGATTGGCTATACCGATATTCTGCGAGTATTAATTGCAGAAATCGGGTAATTAGCTTTCAGCTTCCAGATGATGATTGTCTAGAATTTACGGAGAATAAGCTAAAAGAAAAATCGGTAATTATATTGGCAATTCAAGTAAGAAGAGAGATTGCATGGGGAGCAGAAGCCTTCTTAGTCCAGATGGTGTCTATGCCGTCTGAGAAGAAGTCATTGGTAAGCATCCCCGTTGTGAAGGAATTTTCGGATGTGTTTGTGGATGACTTGTCTGGGCTACTCCCTGTTTGTGAAATGAAGTTTGTTATAGATTTGGAACCTGGAGCAGCTCCTGTACATAAAACTCCTTAGCGCATAACACCGGCTGAATTAAAAGAGTTGAAGACTCAGTTGCAAGAGCTGGTAGATAAGGGGTTCATTCAACCAAGTACTTCGCTGTGGGGTGCGCCAGTGATGTTCGTTAAAAAGAAATATGGAACCCTCCGTATGTACATTGATTATCGGGAATTAAATAAAGTGACCATCCAGAATAAATATCATCTCCCACGGATAGATAATTTATTTGATCAACTTCAAGGAGCAGCTGTGTTCTCGAAAATTGATCTGAGATCAGGATACTACCAGTTGAGGATAAGAGACAAGGATGTGCCCAAAACTGCTTTCAGGTCGAGATATGGGCATTATGAATTTAAGGTGATGCTGTTTGGGTTAGCCAATGCCCCTGCTGCTTTCATGGATTTAATGAATCGGGTATTTTGACCTTATTTAGATTCTTTTGTGGTAGTATTCATTGATAATATTTTAATTTATTCCCGAGATGTTGAAGAGCATATTTATTATCTTTGTCTAGTTCTTGGAAAATTAAGAGAACACCAGTTGTATGCCAAGCTCAGCAAATGTGAATTCTGGTTGGAGGAAGTCAGATTTCTTGGGCATGTGATTTCCCAAGACGAAGTGGTTGTTGATTCTAGTAAGGTGGAAGCCATTTTGTCATGGCAGCGTCCGACTACTGTGTGCGAGATTCGGAGTTTCTTAGGACTTGCCGGATATTACTGAAGGTTTGTGGAGGGATTTGCTTGCCTATCCGGATCTCTCATAGCTTTGACTAGAAAGAATGCAGAATTTGTTTGGTCAGACAAGTGTGAGAGAAGCTTCCAAGAATTGAAGAACAGGTTGACGACTGCACCAGTGTTGGCACTTCCAGAACCGCATAAGCCATTCATAGTCTTTAGCGATACGTCTAAATTTGGATTGGGTTGTGTCCTTATGCAAGAATGACAGGTTGTTGCTTATGCATCTCGATAGCTAAAAGACCATGAGAAGAATTATCCAACGCACGATTTGGAACTGGCTGCGATTGTATTTGCTCTTAAGATCTGGCGGCACTTTTTGTATGGGGAAGCTTGCGAAGTATACACCGATCACAAGAGCTTAAAGCACTTGTTTTCCCAAAAGAATCTAAACATGAGGCAAAGATGATAGCTAGAATTAATCATTGAGTACCAGTGTGAGATCAAGTATCATCCGGGGAAGGCAAATATAGTTGCGGATGCTTTAAGTCAAAAATCGCACTTGGAAGATGAGGCCGAGTCGTTAGAATTAGATTCTTTGCTTTGTGGGATGAGAGGAGGGATTTTGAAGAATTGAAGACTCTTCAAAGGAAGGATCCGAAGCTGTTGGATATCAGAAAAAGAGTCAGAAAATCTCGAGGGTCGTTGCACTATAGTATGGATAAAGATGGAATTCTTCGGTTCCGAGATCATAGAGTGGTTCCCAAAAATTCAGAATTCAAGGAGCGGATCATGGTAGAAGCT
Organism: Carya illinoinensis; assembly: GCF_018687715.1. Classification (NCBI taxonomy): domain Eukaryota; kingdom Viridiplantae; phylum Streptophyta; class Magnoliopsida; order Fagales; family Juglandaceae; genus Carya; species Carya illinoinensis. The sequence goes on from NC_056753.1 coordinate 7,856,829, forward strand.
CATGCGGCCCCTTATTCAGTTCATCCTGGCAGTACGAAGATGTATCGAGACTTGAAGAAAAATTATTGGTGGGATGGAATGAAGAAAGATATTGCCCTGTATATCGAGAGATGCCACACATGTCGTCAAGTCAAGACCGAGCATCAAAGACCCACCGGAATGCTCCAACCCCTCCCTATTCCTGAGTGGAAGTGGGATGACATCACGATGAATTTTGTAGTGGGCTTGCCGAGGACTCCTAGTGGGAAGAATTCTGTTTGGGTGATTGTTGACTAATTAACGAAGAGTGCTCATTTCTTGCCTGTTAATAACACCGATTCCTTGGGTAAGTTGACTCGCTTGTAAATGAAAGAGATAGTGCGGTTGAACGGCATACCGAAGAGGATTGTGTCGGATCGGGACCCAAGGTTTACATCTCAGTTTTGGAAAAGTTTGCAGGCAGCATTGGGTACTAAGTTGAAGTTCAGTACTGCATATCACCCGCAGACGGATGGTCAATCAGAGCGCACCATTCAGACCCTTGAAGATATGTTGCGGGCATGTGTCATGGAATTTCAAGGGAGTTGGGAAAATCACTTACCACTCATAGAGTTTGCGTATAATAATAGCTTCCATGAGACCATTCAGATGGCTCCTTATGAAGCTCTCTATGGGAGGAAGTGCAGATCGCCCTTGTGTTGGGATGAAGTCAGGGAGAGCAAGATCATTGGGCCCGAAATAATTCAGGAGATGCAAAGCCAAGTTCGGATCATCAGGGATAAAATGGCGACAGCTCAAAGTCGTCAGAAAAGCTACGCTGATACCAGGAGGGGAGAATTATCTTTTGAAGAAGGTTATTGGGTTTATCTCAAAGTCTCTCCTATGAAAGGAGTTAAGCGTTTTGGTAAGAAGAGGAAACTGGACCCGAGGTATGTTGGCCTTTTTCAGATTTTGGAGAAGGTAGGGTCCGTCGCTTATAGAGTTGCTTTGCCAGATTATTTTGGGGATATTCATGATGTCTTCCATGTGTCATCCTTGAATAAGAGTTTTGGTCAACAAGAGCTGCGCTTTGTCGACCCAGAGAGTATTCAGTTGCAACCGGACCTTACTTATGAGGTTGTTCCGTCACAGATCATGGAATGGACCTCATTTCTTTCCCTCATCTTTTATTTTTCTCTTTTTTCTTTTTCTTTTTTCTTTTTCTTTCTCTTTTTTTTTTCCCTTTTCTTCTTCTTTCTTTCTTCTTCCTCTCTCTCTCCCCGCGCGCTGCTTCTTTCCTTTCTTCCCATCGCCGCCAGTTGACCAGCCCTGACCCACCACCGTCCTGCTGCTGTGCAGTGCACCACCCCCATCAAAATCTTTCCCTCTGATCGGTGATCACTCCCACCAATTTTCAGGGCCATCCGTGCAGCCGTTAGCCGCCACGCACGACTGGAAGTCACGGCACCAGCCCTCCCTTCTCTCTCTGTCGCCAGTTACTTTCTCAGCCCAGAACTGCTGCTTGCCGGTGATGTGGCTGACACCATCCACCCAGTTTTCTTTTCCTCCCACCGGTGAACATCCACACCAAGTTTTACCTCCATCAGAGCCACCGTTAGCCGCCATGAGCTCCTCCAAGCCACACGATTTTTGAGCTTTTCCGGTACCGTCACCCCACCTCCGGCCACAATCTCTTCACAGCTTCTTCCCTTACCTCTTGCCGACCTAACCCACCCATTCTGGCCTCGATCCGTTGCCGGAGTAGCTCCCACGAGCCCAACTCCGTTCAACCCCTTTTTGGCCTTACACCGGCCTTCCACCGCCACCCACGGCCAAAACTCACTTCCTTTAGCTTCATAAACATCTCAAGACCATTCCCTATCAATTTCGTGTCTTGGTTTGTCCCCATTTGAAAGTGGGTAATTTATTACCCACGGCCACAGTGTAAAATACACTGTTACATTACTTTTTCTCCGCCGTTTGCAACGCCGCAAGCTTTCAAAAAATACCGTATAGCGCTGTAAGTATTTTCCAAACTCTACTTTTAGATTTAAAAATATTTTGCTCTTACAATAAATATTTGTTGTTAGTTGGTTGATTCCAGACTGAGTCCGAGGAGTTCGAGGGTCGGATGGATTGAGGACAGAGTTGATTGCTTTGGTTGTTTTTGTGATTGGTTGGTTATTTGTGCCTTGAGGCATGCGTTACATATTGCATTCAGGTACTTTTTATTTTATTGAGAAAATCATGTTTTGTTGGGGTAAATAGATTTTCGGGTGCTTGTGTATCACGACCCCAAGCCGAGATGGGGAATTATCTCGGTGGAGCTCCTCTGGTCACTCGGGAGTGGATAATACTGAGTGACATCCCATGGGTTGTCGCTGGGCGATGACTAGATCGCACAATACGGTAACGCTGTCTTGTCGACTCCGTGGTCCCTAGAGTGGCGGGGACTAGAGAATGGCCTGGCCAGGGACGCGCTGGGCGCGAGTACTGGGCATCGCTTGTTTAGGTGTCACACTCGTAAACGTTAGCTGCGGTGTGGCACAGAACTAGAGTGTGCAGATGATCCCTAGGGGAGATTGTGGTGCATGCATAATTGGATCGGTTTTTATGGTTTTGGTTACAGGCCATTTTCTGGGAAAATGACGATGTTTGATTTGAGGCTATGTGATCCATTTTTTGGAAAAATGGTGGTTTTGATTTGGGTCATTATCTGTGATAATGACGAGGAATGGTTTTAAAAGTTATGTTCTTGGACCAAATGGGTTTTTGGCGTACGTGGAAAAATATGGTTTTACGGGTTATGTGCATTGGCTTTTCTTTCATGCATATTGTTTGAGTTAATATGCTTTCATCTAGTGGTATTTGGATCTTACTTACCTGCGGCAACATTTTTGGTACCGTAGATTTTGGTGCAAAGTTCGAGGAAGAAGAGGAGGAGGCTGAGCCCGAGGATGCGGCTCCGCCGGAGTATTGAGTTGAAGTTTAAGCTTTGTTGTTGGTTTGAACAATATTTGTAATTTGTAATATTTTATTATGTATGTTTTGAACAGGTTTGTATTAAACTAAGAAAAATTATGGTACTTAGTTTATGACTTTGCTATCCGCTGTGTATTTTTTCGTGCACATTTGTTACTTATACCACACATTTAGCATTCGTCGATAGAGTGGTGACCCGCGATGTCACCATCTGCACGTCTCAATTTTTCCGTGTCCGTGCATGAGGATTTGGAGGCGTCACAGATTTTCCATCCTACTAAGGCTATTTCCATCTTAAAAGCGTATATGGGTAGATAGATAAAGCTGTTTTCGTCTTAAAAGCATATATACCGATTAAAAAAATATAGTTGGTCGTAGTAATTTGACGGGCCAAACAAGGGAGAGGGTAGGTGGGTAAGGGAAGGTGTAACATATGGACAACAGGGCAACCCAACCTTGGAGCACTAACCCACTTGCTTAAAGGCCTTATGTGACGCCCCCAAATCCCCATGCCCGAACGCGGGGAAATCGAGACGTCCGGATGGTGACAACCCGGGTCACCATCCCATCGTCGGGTGCCAAGTGTGTGCAAAGGTAACAAATGTGCACGAAAGAACACGTAGCGGATAACGAAAGTCATAACTAAGTACCAGAATTTTTCTTAACGTAATACAAGCTGTTTAAAACGTACATAGATAAAATATTACAAAACACAAATACAATTTTAAACAAATATAAAATATAGCATCAGCAGCCCGGCGGATCCGCATCCTCGGGCTCAGCCTCCTCCTCTTCGTCCTCTAACTCTGCACCAAAAGCTACGGAACCAAGAATGGTGCCGCAGGTAAGTAAAACCCAAACACTACCAGATAAAAACACATAAAACTCAAACAAGATGCATGAAACATGCCCAATGCACAAAGCCCATAAAACACCCGTTTTCCACACACGCCAAAAACCCATTTGGCCCAAAAACACACAACCTTTCTAACTAACACGCCAAAAGTCACATTTGGCCCAATATCTCGCCAAAAGTCCATTTGGCCCAATACCACGCCAAAAGTCCCATTTGGCCTCTCAAACCATTATCCAATTTTAACCGCGTGCACCATGACCTCCCCTAGGGGTCATCCGCACACCCTGGCTCCAGTGCCACACCGCAGAGTACCACCGCGCGTGTGACACCTAACAAGCGATGCCTAGTTCCGCGCCCCGCGCGTGCGTAGCCAAGCATCCTCTAGCCCTCACCAGCGAAAGGCCACGGAGTCGGTGCGTATGGCGATGCCCGGTTCCGCGCCCGGCGCGTTCGTAGCCAAGCAACCCCTAGCCCCCGCTCCCGTCGTCTAGCGACAACTCAGGGGACATCACTCAGTTTATTCCGCTCCCGAGTGACCAGAGGAGCTCCACCGAGATAATAACTCATCCCGGCTTGGGCTCGTGATACACACGCACCCGTAAAACCACTCACGCCAATACACAGGCTTTTCACACAATTTCACAAACACACGTGCATGCACCATGCAATGCCATAACAATGCATAATAAAATGATCAAACAACATAAATCAGCTAAACAGACAACTCTGTCCTCCATCCATCCGACCCCCGAAACTCCTCGGACTCAGTCCGGAATCAACAACCAGCAGCAATAAATCATTGAAAGAGCAATATATATTTAAATCTTAAAATAGGGTTTGGAAAGTATTTACAGCGCTATAAGGCAATTTTAGAAAACACGCGGCGTTGCAAACGGCGCCGGAAAAGCAACGTCACAGTGAAAATTCACTGTGGCCGTGGGTTTGAAAAACCCACTTTTGAACAGGGACAAACTAGGATACGAAATTGATAGGGTATGGTCTAGGGATGGTTGTGAAGCTATTGGAAGTGATGAACGGTCGTGGGTGGCGGCGGAATCGCCGGAAAATGGCCAAAAAACCCAAATCGGAAACTAAGCTCGTAGGAGCTGTTCCGGTGGTCGTTGGAGGCCGGAAATGGGTGGGTTAGGACGGCAAGGAGTCGGTGATGAAGTGGTGAAGAAGTGGTGACCGGAGGTGGAGCGACGGCGGCGGATCGGAGCAAAATCCGTGCGCCCTTCTTGGAGCTTTTCCGGCCAAACGGCCGGCCGGTTGGGGGTGGGCTTTGGAGGGGTGGTGCACCGGAGGGAGGGGAAGAGAATGGGACCGGTGGTGGGCCAAACGGTGGCCGGACGGCGGCGGTCTGGGCTGTTGAAGGGACGTCCGGCGTGAGGGAGAGGGAAGAGAGAGAGAGCTCGGGGGGGGGGGTTCGGACGCGGGGGAGATGAAAGAAAAAAGGAAAAGAAGAAAAAAGAAAAAGAAAGGAAAAAAGAAAAGAAGGGAAAAAGAAAAAGGAAAAAGAGAAAAAAAAGGAAAAGAGATGTAGGGAAAAGAGGAGATCTAATCCTCATCCGGAAAACAAAACTAAACCGCCAAAAAGAGATTAAAACCACAAAACAACTAAAAGAAATAAAACTCAACATCAAATAAATTAAAAACTAAATTTTAAAAAACGCAAATAAATTAAAATAAATAACTGATATATTAATTAAAATAAAAACAATTATTTAAGCGAAAATACACTTAAAAGCGAGTCATCACACCTTAGCCTTGGTGGTTAGCTTACGATTCATAGATCCATGCCGCGAAGACAAAACCTTTCAAAAAAGTGAGTTAGACTAGTTTCCTGTAACCTTCCAAATTTATTAATGAATGAAATCCCCAATATTGGAATGGAAAAAGTGAAGAAAACATACATTAGTCTAACAATCACTTTATCCCACCCTATATGTATATATATTCGTTTGGTCCAAATCGATTTTCAAAGGATAAAAATCAGGATCGAACCCACCGATTTGATTGACTCAACTAGTTTTCCATTTTGTTCACCCTACTTGAGTGCAATAAGAAAGATGTATTTAATGTAATGGTATTAAGTGTTTGTTTAGGAAGTGAGATGATATGAGAATTTTGTAAATAATAGTGAAATTATTTAAGTTAAGATATTTTATTGAATTTTAGAAAATGAGAAAAAAGATTGAAGAAAAATATTATAAAGTTAAAATATTATTAGAATATAATTTTTGTTTTGAAATTTGAAAAATTTATATATATTTTTTTGTTTGGAAGTTTGCCAAATTTGTAATGATTAGATAAAAAAGTTGAATATTTAAAATTGAAAAGTGTTTTGTGTTTGAATGATGATTGAAAAAGAAATTATGGAAATTTTGAGATAAGATAAGATATGACCATCTTACTTTCCAAACAAATTCTAAATTAGTGACACCATATATTCTGTCCAAAAAAGAGAGAAATTATTGGAGATGGAGTTGTTTTTATTTTTTATTTTTTTTAGGTTATTGGAGATGGAGTTTTGAATTTTCATACCTAGGGTTATAACCAGTCTGGATTGATCCGGTTTTATACATTTTCTAGAATCGAACCGGTATACATCGATTTTAAAAATTTAAGAACCGATATCGGATCGACTCACTACCGAAACTGGAATTTTCGGTCCTGTCTGATCTGATTTTTCCGATATTACGGATTATCTATGTTAGTAATAATATGATGTTTACATATACTAAACTATTAGTCTATTTATTTTATAGTATAAGTATATTATTTTATAATAATTAACACATACTAGTATAATATTGAATTTAACTATAGTCTATATAAGTTCTAAACTTTTTATATGAATATATATGATCAAATGTGTAAAAATGCATTTGCAAAAAGAATAAATATATATTATAATTTATTCTACAAAAAATATATTTATCAGTGATATATATTAAAAGTAAGTTTATATTAATAACTTAATATTAATATTTATTTATTTTTTATACAAATATTAATGTTTATGTTTAACATTAAAATTTTATATCAAATAATTATATATTCTAAGATTAAAACTTATATGTTATATCAAATGTCATATTAATTTTATGTTATAAGATTAATAAAATTAAATAATAAGATTAGAATTTCATATTATATTAATTAGAACTTTGTTATATACTATATATAATATAATATAAAAAATTGTATATATACAAAAAATTATAAATATAGATATCGGTCCGGTTCGATTTAAACCAGTTTTCAATATATGAAAATAAGTATAGCACCGGTTTAGGGCTGGTTTCAGTTCTTAAGAACTGGTACCACATTGGACTGGTTGAACCGATTTTTCAATTTATTTTACATCCCTATTCATACCGTGAAATTAAGAAAAATTAAACAAACAGTCAATTCTTTGAATGTAAAATGAAAAATGATATTAGAAGATGTGAAGTGTATAAGTTTAGTATAATATTTAAAAAAAAAAAGTGAGTAAATATAATATTATATAAAAAAATTAATTTTTAAATAATAAATTTTAAAAAAAATTAATTTTTAAATAATAAATTTTACTTTTTTTTAAAAAAATTATGCAACATTTACATATTAATATAAAATCACTCGTGTAAAGAATATGAATTCTGCTACAGGTACCCGGCGCTGGGTACCCGTTGCATACCCGCTGATGTGGCTTAATGCCACGTCAGCCAATATTAAAAAAAAAAAAAAAATTAAAAACGCAAGACCTGTTTTCGTGCGAAACCCATTTCAAATTGAGATTTCCTGCATCTTGACGCTGCGAAAACAGGTCTTGCAAAAGCGATTGTTCAGCAAAACCAAGTCTTCCGAAAGCAATTGTTCAGCAAAGGAAGAAATTTCCTGCACCTTCGCACTTTCATCTTCGTCGATTCACTCTGCGAAAACACCCATTTGAAACCGAAAGCAGGTCGTGCGAAACCGATTGTTCAGCTCCTTGAAGAAATTTCCTGCACCTTCGCACTTTCATCTTCGTCGATTCTAGAAGCTTTGCGTCCATTGTTGAGGTACGCGCTTAGAACTTCCTCTTCCTACTATTTAGAACTTCATCTTCTTTTGCATTTCGAGAATCCCAGTAGATTGTTGATAAATGTGGGTTTGGAAAATGTTGAACTCGAGGATGCCGTTTGAGTGTGGTCTGTATTGATTTCATATTCTGGAAATCACCTTATTTGCGTTTGGGTCTTTGTACAAAATCCCAGTGGGTCTCACGTTTGGGTCAAATTTGATTTCATGTTGAAAATCCTCTGTACTTCTTATATCAAGTTTGTTGAATGGAGAAATTATATGCACATTATGCTGGCGTGAGTCTGTGACTCAAGCTATTCGCCATTCTCGGTCGATGTCAAGACCCGTTTATTTTGGAATGGAGTTGAAGTGAGAATTCCATAATTTCTTAACAAAAATGCCATTTTTCTTATTTTAAGTTTTCATTTAAAATAAAATAAAAATCTAAAATAATGGTGGCCGACCACTCATCACCACCTATCAAAGCCTTTCAGAAGGTAGTCCGGTCACCCCATGGCCACCCTCATCCATTATGGCTACTGCTAGAGGGGCAACAGGGGTTGCCTTGACCACCCACAAACTGATTTTTATAAATTTATATTAATGTCTTTGTGATACTAGTTTCTCTCATATTTGAGCGGAATTAAGGACAATTACTCTTGTCCGAGAATGGTAATAACTATTCTTTCTCTTGAAATTAAAGATAACCAATCAAAAGAAGGGTTATATAATTGGGTCAACGAATGAGGCCATTGACAAGAAAGAAATGTTAGGAGACTTCAATGGATATTCCCAACAAACCAACATATAAATGATAACTGAGTTGATAATAAAACCACATCAGTTTAGTTAAAGCTCATTTATAGTTGTGGAGACTCGATTGCTAGAGAGAAGTAATATTACATAAATAAAATACTTCATGCTGGTTTATGGAAAATGTACCAAAATAATTAAATGTATTAATTGAATTCAATAGTTTTTGCTATGTTAAAACTTCGAATTACTAGTAATTTCAAGTGTTGTTGTTGGCTTCATATCTATCTACTTTTGTGGAATTTTACAGTTCATCTCTTCTCATCATGGAAAAAGGGGAAGAACACTCATCTCCCCTAACACCTTCTAGCTCAAATCTCCCAACCACGGTGTGTTATATTTTTAGTTAATTTGTTGGACTATGTTGGGTTGATATCCATGGATTTTGTACATGAATAACTTGTGTAATAACATGTTAGGGCATACCGTCAACTTCTCTAACATTCAGAAATTACATGCACATGCACGGTTACTATGGAGAACTTCCTACGTGGTCACCAGGTCTAATGCAACAGCCAGATGACTACCAATATCCATCCAATATTCAAGAGGTGATACAATTGCTATTCTTGAACTTTTGTCAAAATTTAGTTTTACTTTTAATATTAATGTCATATGTTATTAAAAAATTGTCCCTTTTCTTTTAGTACGATGCTGGTTACCCAACTACTGTTATGACTACTGGATCCGCGGCAAACGAAAGATTAACTAATATAGAAGACTTGTCTCCCGAAACTGATATCCCATGTACCTCTGCTAGAGTTGGAGAAAGCGGAAAAGATAGAGCAAATTGTATGGAAACTGAGGATGTTGTTGGTGTTTCAGCTCAGTTAGATGATGGAGTTGATGGTGACACGATTGAGGAGCCGAGGTCGAAGATGGGGTTTAATTCTTTTGAAGAAGTAATGACTTATTACAAGCAGTATGCTAAGAAAAACGAGTTTGGAGTGATGACAAGAAGGACTGAGAAGGGAGATGATGGGACTGTTCGGTATGCCACCCTCGGGTGTGCCCGTGGTGGGAAAGCCCGTAATAGGACGTTGAATGTTGTCAGGCCACGTCCGACAGGAAAAACGGAGTGTAAGGCGAAGATTAATGTCTTAAAAGTTGACGGAAAGTATCAGTTGACAACAGTTAATAACATTCATAACCACGGCCTCAGTCCAAAAAAAGCCCGCTTCTTTCGATGTAATAGAGAAGTTTCAAAGTTCGTAAAAAGAGTTTTAGATACAAAAGAGTCACTCATTTAACGTCACAATTCTGTGCATATCTAGATCTCCGATTGAGAAGAAGTTTCAAGAAGTATACACGAATGCAAAATTCAGGGAAGTTCAGCGAGAACTGCAGTGTCTTATAGATTTGGCCCCAGAGTTACTTAAGAGAGATGGTGGTCTAAAGACGTATCATGTAGAGGATGAAGTTCATGTGGAAGACTTCACTAAGCTAGTTACATATTCAGTGGACTTCAGTGACGTGGATACAGTTACAAAGTGTTTGTGTGGGCTATTTCAGATGAGGAGCATATTGTGCAGGCATATTTTGGTTGTATTTAAGTCTAATGGTATAAAAGATTTGCCAAATCAGTATATTTTGGACAGATGGAGGAAGGACATTAAGAGGAGGTACACGTTAATTGACAGCAGCTATGACGCACGGGCTCAGCGAGCAGATGCTAACAAATATTCCACTTTGTTGAATATCTGTTATAAGATGATTACTTACGCTGCGGGTTCAAAAAAACATACCGAGGATGCAACACAAAAGTTGGAGGAGATGATTGAGTTATATAGTGAGAACCAAGAACCTCCATCAAGAACATGCACGGGTTCCAATGTTATTCCTTCGATACCGGAGACAGCTACATGTGCGGGTTCACAGAAAGTACTCAGTCCGCTAGTAGTAAGAGGGAAAGACAGACCACCATCTCTGAGGAGAGCATCGATAATGGAAAAAGTGGCGCGGAAAGTTAAATCAAAGGCGAAGAATGCAGCAGTGAAGGAAAAGCGGAAACAGGTACTGATCTATGATACTTACGGTCCAAATATACGCATAGAAGATTGGTTTTATAAGTTATTAGGGCATTCCATATATTACATGCACGGGTTACTTGTTCTTTGTTAGAGGGATGGAGGAGATACTTTGTTGCCGGATACGCGCAGAAATTTATTTAGCCCGTTGGATAAAGATATTTGTGATGTCGGGTTGTCGCAGGTATATCCTGGGTTCAAAATTCAGTGGTTTATTTTTTTTTCTCTAGCTTATTTGCGAGAAAAATAACTTGAAAGGGTTGTATTATATTTTTACGTTTGTTATGTTATGACCAGCTTGGTGAAGACAGCTCAATTGTTGAAAAATGTAGACGGTAGTGCCAAGAATCAATGATCGCGAGTCAAGAAATAGTAATATCCTAGTTCTTTTTTAGCGAGAACTGTCATATTGACATTATACTAATAAAACTGCTATTACTCCTTGTAGATGTTTTTTGGGTTGGATGGATCACAACCGACTGATGGGTCACAAGATCTAGATGGTCAGTGACTGGGCAGAAATTATTGGTAATGTGGTTATTTTGAGTATTTGCCACGTCCATACTTTGGTAATCTTGTTGATATTGGAATGAATAGTCATATAAAAGTCTAACCAGTTTTTGGGTTTCAACTTCACTAAAATACAAAATCGCATGGTGTTGATATTCTCGTAATCTTGGTATTAGACTGGTGGAATTATTAGATGCAAGAAATTTTTGAAGTTGCTTGGCCTAATTACTTTGTGGCCACACAGGAGCTATGAATGAATGCACTAATTTAAATGAAATTAAATTATACACACAATTGTCGGAATTATATCACCAATGCTGGGTTTCCAGTAAAAAAGAATACAATATTTTACTTTCACTCACTTTGTAATTTATCTAACAAAAATATTTGGATTCTTTTGTGTAGGTACTGATTATTGCATCCCCTTTAGCATGCTGACCAATGCTGGATCCGAGCAACCTAACTTCAAACTACTGTATTTAGTGTGCGTACCTGCTAGCAAATGTTGGATGTATTTAGTGTAGACGTGAGGTCGGGAAGGAATTGAGTGAATGATTGGGTTTCAAGAACCTTTGTATTTTTGTAATGCAGAATGCACATAACGTACGTGATGGCCCTGTAAGTTGGTGTTTTCCAGCCATAGGATTAACCAAAACTGAATGAAAAAGGAGATTAGATTCAGTGGTTGATATTAAATTCCCACGACAACATCATCCGGCTTGCATTGTATCATTCAGTAATACAAGTTTACTCCTACTTTGACATATTACAAAAACATCCATCCCATTAATCATTTCCATTCCAACACTAAATGGATGACAAAAAATCAATGGGCATGGATTGAGTAGACGGGTCAGCTGCAAGCATTTCCACATGGTTCACAAGTTTCAGTAATATATAGACAACATTATATATACAGAAGCGACTAAATTCTAACACTAAACTAGAAATTACTTATGCACTAAACTGATATTACTTATGCAGCACCAAATAATATGCTACAACAAATGCTAAAGCCCAAAACCCACGGAGTAATGTGCGTGAACGTCTCATTTCTGCTTCATGTACAACAGCCACCAACTCCTTCAGTAACTCCTCATTTCTATTAGATAGTATGACCTCGAATTCGTCTACTTTTTTACGCAAATCAAGAATGATCTTTTCAATGTCGACCAGTTTTTTCTTCAGCTCCTTCTCCCTGCTGGAAAATTCAGTGTGGGTTTCACTTGGGTCCGACAATGGGTATTCATCGCCCTCTACCCACTTGAAATACTTACAATATGGTAATCCCTGTGATTTTATACACATTTTAAAGAAAAATGTTAGATGAACTAAAAAATAATAATAAGCGGAAAAATATTTATTTAGTTACCTCTTTGTTGTACTTTGGACAACCTAAGAAGGGTCGTCCCGGATTATGCTGAGTATTTGAGTATCTCAGTTGGGCTTCAATCTCACAGAAGCATAATGGATGACCCCTCTTTTGTTTGGCAAAAGAGGAAGAAGATGTCGTCGTCGATGATGACATATTCTCAGACTTTTAACAACGATGCCAGAGCTCTAGTAGAGATCAAACCAGGGCAATCAGCAGATGTTGTAAATCCCGATTATGAACTTCGGAAACTTAGGCTCAGTTTTGAGGCATGGAAAAAAAAATACAAAATTAGGTTACGGGAGACAAAGGCAAAGCTTCATAAACTGATGTTCCCATAATGTGAGAGGCAGTGAAGGCATTTGAAGGGAGAGAGATTGTATTTCCTAGTCATTTCTTATAAGATGACTCTTCTTATATAAGTAAATGGTAAAAACAGTTTGGCCCCATCAAAATTACAATTCATGTTGATAAACAGTCCTGCAAAAATCCAACACATTTGTCTTATATCGTTTATTTTTATAAACTTTCTACCAAACTTAATTCTAAAATGAAACAGTCTTCCTTATCTACATCTCTTGAAGTCCTCAGCAAAAGATGTAACAGATCTCTAGTCAACAAAACTATCACTAATTCAAATGATCAAATCTATGAACTAAATTTATGTTTCTCCAAATATTTGAGACTCAATTTGGTAGGGAAGCATTTTTATATCGAGAGAAACACAACCGGTTTGCTTCGGGTATTTTCTTATGAATGATAAGTTCAATGAAAAAGCACCAAACTGACACAACACATTCTTCTCCAAGAAAAGATAAAAGAAAAACTAAACTTGTATTGAACTAGTGCTTAGCTGGTAGGAAGAAAGTCCTAACTCAAGGGGAAGATACATATATAAAGTTGATCTATATGCATTTTTTTATTTTTTTTTAGTTGACCTCTACATAATAAACTAGGCATACCTTTATCCTCCAGGTGGATATCAAAAAGAAGTAAGCGACTAAGGATTTTGGAACAGAGATGGGACTGTTCAGTATCACTAACTGCATTTGTAAAGCCTGCTCATAACATTTTCAACTTAATTTTCTGAATGCATTCACTCCAGGGAGATGTTTAAAGCAACTAGATCAGTGTAAGTTGGGTCAACTAGATCAGTGTAAGTTGGGTGGGATTTTTTGCCCTATGACCAGAAAATTGATGAGCAGCACCATCTGAAGGGTTTTGGACCATAATTGGCAGAAGTGAAAATAAACTATTTATTTATTTTCGTACATTTTCCATAAACCAATAGGAAGATTAAATGCAAAGATACTTATCCTTCAATAAAAAAGTCTGAACAGTTTAGCACTAGGAAATTTCTTACAAACACGGATTCTATATAGAGCATTTTATTTTGTGGATTTTCAACATGAAATAAAATTTCACCCAAACGTGAGACCCACTGGGATTTTGTACAGAGACCCAAACGCAAATAACGTGATTTCCAGAATATGAAAACAATACAGACCACACTCAAACGGCATCCTCCAGTTCAACATTTTTGGAACCCACATTTATCAACCATCTACTGGGATTCTCGAAATGCAAAAGAAGATGAAGTTCTAAACAGTAGGAAGAGGAAGCTCTAAACGCGTACCTCAACAATGGACGCTAAGCTTCTGGAATCGACAAAGATGAAAGTGCGAAGGTGCAGGAAATTTCTTCCCTCGCTGCACAATCGGTTTCGCACGACCTGGTTTCGATTTCAAATGAGTGTTTTCGTAGCATGAAGGTGCAGGAAATCCCTGGGTTTCGCAGCGTGAAGGTGCAGGAAATTTCAATTGGGTTTCGCTGAACAATCGTTTACAAGGAAATTTCTGGAATCGACGACGAGAGCAATGTGGAGGCAGCCGTCGTCTAGCCCTAACTTCATCCGGCTTCTGTACGTGAAGGAAGAGGAGAGGCAGAAATCCAGAAAGGGGGGAATCCCAGCTATTTGCACAGAAAGGTCGACATTGAAACGGAACGCACCGTTTCATTAACACGCCACGTGGACGCGTGTACGCAAAGGGTACGCAGCGCCGTGTGCAAATAACATTTTTGAAAGAATATACTTTAGTCATTTACGAAAAATCATAAAAAATAATGGGCCCGGCCCATTGGTAAAACGGTAAAATCATTTGTATCATTTTGATTTTGATCAATTTTTTTATTTTCCTGTGTTTCTCGCTCTGTTTCCATATATTCCAATCATCGTCCTCTCCTTCCCCTAATAGATTTTTTCATTCCGTTTCAAATGCACAAATTCCACAAATTTCAGCGATCTCTCTCTGTCTCTCAATCCCTGTTTTCGTTCCCTAGGACCCTCTTCTTTTTTCTTCTCTCTGTTCTTTCCCACAAAACCTAATTCTTCCATCCACGCCTCTCTTCTTTCCCCCATTCAAACCACGGCCTCCCTCCCTTCTCACATTTGCAATTTGGCCTCTTACTCCCACCATTGATTCGCCAACACTCCGACCTTGTTTCGATTAACCAGCGTTTTGTGTCTCGTTGGGTTTTGATAATATCTTCCGTATTCAATATCGCCGATTTTATTTTTTATTTTTTCCTTTTTCCCTTTCCTATAAGGGTTTTGTACCCGTTAACCTTGTAGATTTTATTTCAATTTCTCACCAAGATATTCCTAACTTATAATTGTTATTTTTGCAATATATTTTTGCATATACAGTGTTAATATCTGAAATTATTTAGGGTTCTGTGTCTGTGATCTTTTCTGAAACGCCCATAATTCTTGGCGGCATTTACAGCGCACATGCCATTTCTAAAAAGCCTATCTGGGCCTGCTTGTTGAGCTCTGAAAGTTTCCTTTTTAAGCATAACTGATAAATTGTCAGATTCGGGGGTTTATTGGACCCCAAAACAACTTCTTTGTATTAACGTCCAAAGTTACGTCTCTTGCTTTTGATATCTGTTTTTTGTCTTCTTTCTTGTTGTTTGTTTTGGGTGGAAGGAGATATTGTAGTTATTGAGGGTTTTCGGGGAGAAAGTCTAAGCTTGCATGGGCGAACATGAGGAATGGGCACAGCCACCGAGTGGGCTATTGCCGAACGGCCTGTTGCCCAATGAAGCAGCCTCCGTAATGCGGGTGCTTGACCCTGACCGATGGTTGATGGCTGAGGAAAGGACTGCAGAGCTTATTGCCTGCATCCAGCCCAACCCTCCGTCTGAGGAGCGCCGAAATGCGGTGGCAGATTATGTGCAGCGGCTCATTAT
This sequence comes from Carya illinoinensis, assembly GCF_018687715.1. Lineage (NCBI taxonomy): Eukaryota > Viridiplantae > Streptophyta > Magnoliopsida > Fagales > Juglandaceae > Carya > Carya illinoinensis. The sequence goes on from NC_056753.1 coordinate 7,872,646, forward strand.
GACGTGCTTTCCCTGCCAGGTGGAGCATCGATTCATGCATACATGTCCAAATTCTTGAGTGGTTTATGTTTATCTGTGCGTTATTGTTGTTTACACTGATTTGATATGGTGGTCATCGGTATAAATGAATTATTATAACACACGCACAAAGATTGACGGGGTAATAGTTCTGTATCCACACCTATCAAAAAAATAAGTGAATTATTATGCCTTAATAGATGAAGAATTATTAATTTTTGGACAGGTAGATGAAGAATTATTTAAATTTGAAATGCTTGTTAAGTTGTTGCGAGTGTAAAAGGGGATTGTTAGCTGTGAAAGGGAGAAAGTTTTTTTTTTTTTTTTGATTGACACTGGGTGTTCAGGAACAGCTTCCCGACTAATCCCAGGGGTGCATAGGCCCTCGGCAAGAAGTTTCTCACAAATACACCTTGGGTACTTCAAGGGAAGCTGTGAATGTGAGAAGTTAATTGAATAGACATAGTTGATTAAGAATGTTGAGGTGGTAAGCTGCATGCAGAAAGAATAAAGTGCCGGCGTAACTTTGGAAAAATATTAAGCATGATGTTTTGGGTGATTGCCTGTAGCCACTAAAGGCATGAGGGGACAATCATTAATCTTTTGATATAAGTTAGGGAGAGCTAAGAAGGGAGTCGTAAGTTAGATTGGGAGATAGATGGATTTGACCTTGGATTGAGTGCAATAGTGGGATTGAATTATTCTGGAAAATTACAATTAGTAGGTAGTGGACTTGTTTGATTTCAATATTTGTCTTTCCATGATGCAAATTTGGACCAAGAATCATGTTTGTGGAATACCTCATTGTTTGTTCGCATCTTTGAGTACATTAGAAATGCATCATCTTCATGTTTTGTATTGTTATATCACTGGGCCTTGTCTTAAATATCTTAAATTTTAATTTCACTCCACAGGTGTTTACCTTTGGGTCTGTTCCGCTCAAGACTTATTTGCCTGATGGTGACATTGATTTAACAGCCTTTAGTCAGAATCAAAATATGAAAGAAACATGGGCTCATCAAGTTCGTGATATTCTGGAGAATGAGGAAAAGAACGAGAATGCTGAATTCCATGTAAAAGAGGTTCAGTACATTCAGGCAGAAGTATGTCCCTCTTATGTATTTATAATATACTTGATGTTTTTCGATAACTACAAAACAGGACTACAATTAAATGGGCAAGGCTCATGTTATGTCATAGCAATTATTTTAAATGTACAGTAACGTATAAATTTGCATCCAAATAAATAATCCTACACACGTTAGCACTAATCATACAAAATAAACTTCAATATTGTGATTACTATTTAACAAATCTCTGCATTTTCCTAAATGAATATCTCATGGTAGACCAGATTATTAATACATACAAGAAATAATTCTTTTTAACAAAGCTTATTTAACGTGCATATGTACTAACCTTGCTTACTTGAATGCTTTTACATAACCTTATTATATTTGGAGACCAGGTTTGTACATCAAACAAAAGACTAAGTACTTAGTACATCATACGCACTTCAAAAATTAGTAACTATATATGCATGCTTATATGTAGATATATTCATGTTGCACTTTCTCGTATATACTCAGCTATTAACAAATCTACATGCGCGCACGCGCGCGTAAGTAGATTTAGCTACTCTATATATACACAAACATTTATATAAATATTTTGCATGTATATGTGAAGTTGTTTCATGTATCAGCAACATTTGCTAGTATGTACATCAATAAATGTGGCAACCATATATGTCTATGGTGGAATCTTTTGGATTCATATTCGAATTTACCTCTTGTGGTCTTGTGGGGGCTCCTTCACATGGTCATAAAATTGAGAGACAATCCCTCTTGGTCTCTAATAGATACATGTCTTGTATCATTTTGGGATGAGCATTACCAGCTTTAAATTAAAAGACTCTACAATGCTTGGACCACTTCCCATTATGATGATATCAACTTGAGAGGTCAACTTTATTTAAAGCTGTAGTGGATTCCAAGTATGGCTGTGCTTGGGAGAGTGGTGCTTTAATGAGGTAAGCAGACTACATGGAGTAGGCTTGGGGAAGAATATTAGTAAAGGATTGGCAGTCTTTATTATACAGACCTAATCTGGGCAATGCCACCTGGACCAGATTTTAGCATGACATTTGGTGTGGTGAGAGAGCTCACAAGGAAGATTTTCTAGAAGTATATAGGATTGCGAGAATGTAGGATACTTTGATGGCTGATTTAATGTTACTTTTCAATGCCTCCCCTGTGGAATGCCAATTTTTTCAAAGCAACTCAAAACTGGGAAATTGATGCCTTCACAAACTTTTTCAATCTATTTTACGATATGAAAATAAGCACTAGAGTTTTAGAAAAACATTTTTTGGGGTCCATCCAAGAAAGTAAAGTTTAACATCCACCTATTCTAATTGCCCCTAACTATTTTGGACATGAATTCCTTTCCTTGGAAGAAAACGTGGAAGACTAAGGGATCCTTAAACACAACTTTCTTCGTTCAAACAACTTCTTTAAAGAAGATTCGCATCACGGATGACCCAAGGAAACACTGGATTATTGTCATGGATTGGTATTTGGTGCTGAATGTGCAAAAGGGGTGGGGAAACTGTGGACCACCTCCTACTTTATTGTGAGATTGTTAATGCTATGTGGTATGGTATCTTTTGTAGAGGTGGCTTAGATCATGCCTACAAAGGTAGTAGACCTCTTGGCTACATGGACAGGATTAAGGCCTTGTTTAGGAACCTATCTCATCTCATTTTCTTCCCAAACATCACTCAAACAAAAGCACTTTTCAATTATAAATATTCAACTTTTGCATTCAATCATTACCTAATCATTACAATTCTCTCAAACATCCAAACAAAATACAAAAATCAATTCAACCTTTTCAAAATTCCAAAACAAAAATTATATTAAAAAATTATATTCTAACAATATTATAATTTTATAATATTTTTATTTGACTTTTATCTCTTCTTTCCAAAAATAAAAATCCAAGAAAACATCTTAACTCAAACTATTTCACTACTATCTACAAACCATTTCACTGCTATTCATAGATTTCTCATCTCATCTCATTCCCTAAATGAGGTCTAAGAGGCAATACACAAATTGCAGCTGTATGGAAGATGGCTCCCATTTGCATACTTCAGTGCATTTGAAGGGAAAGAGCAGTAGATATTTCAAAGATTGTGAATCTAAAACTTTTTTCCTTTGGTCAATTGCTATGGATTTTAATGCACTGAGCCTCCATGAATTTTTCCTCTCAATTTTGTAGTTTCAACTAGGCGTTTCTCTTATATATGATAGTGTTTGGGCTATGCTTATTGTTATTTACTAATAAAATAGACATTTACCTATTAAAAAAAATATTCAACCCACATAGAAAGTGTCAAATGGATTGAATACCTCCATTGTGAGGGTTTCCTCTCATTATAATGGCAATAATGTGCAGTATATACGGCTAGAATTAAGCCTAAATTACAACAATCAAAATCTGTCTAAGTATGGAAACTAGGATCCTGTACAGATTCCAAGGAAAGAAATATATACAATTGTCTAAAGATAAATAAGGAAACAAAGAGCGTATCATGCAAACATTCCCCCTCAAATTGATGTGGGTCGGTCAAGAAGTATCAATTTGCCAACAAGAAACTGATGACGTTGTCGTGTCATGACATTTGTAAACACATCGGCGATCTGGAGGTTAGTAGAAACGTGAGGAAGTGTAATGATACGAGTGTCCAATATTTCCCGAATGAAATGACAATCCACCTTAATATGTTTGGTACGTTCTTGAAAAGCAAGATTGGCAGCAATCTGAAGGGTACTTGTGTTGTTAGCATGTAGAGGCGTAGGAGCGGACTGAACACAACCAATTTTAGCAAAGAGACCACAAAGCTAGAGAATCTCAGAACAAGTAGCGGACTTGCACGGTATTTAGATTCAGTGGAAGATTTGGAGACATGATCTTGTTTCTTACTTTTCCAAGATATCAAGGAGTCACGAAAAAACATGCACCAACCAGTAATAGATTGGCGCATATTAGGACATCCTGCCCAATCAGCATCATTGTAAGCCACAAGACGAAGAGGAGTTCCAGTAAGGAAGAACAGGCCACGACTAGGGGAACTTCGAAGATATCGAATGATACTACAAATAGTAGCCAAGTGTAGATGACGTGGAGCCTGCATGAACTAACTAACCTATTGTACAACAAAGGAAATATCAGGTCGAGTAATAGTCAAATAGTTTAGACTCCCCACTAACTATCGATACATAGTGGGGTCAGAGAGGAGATCACCCTCTTCCCAATGATACTTCGTGTTTACTTCTAGAGGAGTATCCATAGAAGAAGTATCCTGAAGACCAGCCAAAGTAATCAGATCCTGAATGTATTTATGCTGATTCAAAGAAATGCCAGAAGGATCAGTATGGACTTCCAACCTCAAGAAGTATGTAAGAGGACCAAGATCCTTCATATGAAATGAGGCTTGAAGATCCTGCTGCAGTTGGGTGATCAGAGCAGAGTCCATCTCAATAATAACAATATCATCAACATAAACCAGAAGAACAATGCCAAGAGATGTCTTGCAAAAAAATAAAGAAGAATCATAGGCACTCTGCTTAAAAGAAAATTGAAGCAAAGTGGAGCGGAATTTATCAAACCACGCTTGGGGAGCCTGTTTCAGCCCATACAACGATCTTTTCGACTTACAGACATCCAAGGAAGAATAAGAAGAGGATAAACTAGGTGGAAGGGTCATGTAGCTCTCTTCTTTGAGATCACCATGAAGAAATGCATTTTTGACATCCATCTGATGAAGAGGCCAGCCTTGGGAGGCAGCAACAGAGAGAATAGTTCGAGCCATAGTCATCTTGGCAACCAGAGCAAAAGTCTTCTCATAGTCCACCCCATATTCTTGTTGATTGTCAAGTGCAACCAATTGGGCCTTATACTGATCCAGAGTCCCATCAGAACGCAGCTTGATGGAATAGACCCATTTGCAACCAATGGCTTCACCTGAGCAGGACAAGGGACAACATCCCATGTATGTATATCCTGAAGAGCCCGAAGTTCCTTGGCCATTGCCGCATGCCAACATTCATGTTTAGCGGCCTCAGAATAACTTGACAGGATGGGAATGGAGGATAGAGTAATATGAAGAGAGGTATGAGAGAGACCATACCGGTCTGGTGGACGAGATAATCTGGTCAAACGGCGAGGAACTATGGTGGTATCTAGATCACCCGTAGAGGATTCAATCTGAACAGGCTCAGATGGCGGACCGGTCTCAGGAAGGGGCAAAGTAGGTCATCGTCTTTCATATACAAGTCCAGATTTGAAATAGGTCAGGAAAAGGAATTGGGCATGCATCTCAGGCAAAGACTCAATAGGAGAAGAAAAGAATGACTGATTTTCAAAGAACACAACATGACGAGAAATACGAAATCAGTTAGAGCATGGATCATAGCAAACATAGCCTTTACGAGAAGCACTGTAACCCATAAAAGCGCACCGAACAGATTGAGTAGATAACTTTTGTCGTTCATGGGAAGACAAATGAACAAAGCAAACACAGCCAAAAGTATGCATATCAAGGTATGTAGGATGTTGACGATAAAGACGAAAGTAAGGACTTTCAAAATTCAAGACACTGGATGACAATCTATTAATTAAATAAACTGTCGTAGATAATGCTTCGACCCAGAATTTAGGTGGAACAAAGGATTGGAGCAGTAACATACGAACAACATCCAACAAATGTCTATTTTTACGTTCAGCAACACCATTTTGTTGAGGTGTATTCGGACAAGAATGCTGAGAAACAATGCCTTTTTGGTGAAGAAAATCATGAACTCACGAGACATGTATTCACCACCTGAATCAGACCTCAGAATTTTAATGGTAGAAGAAAATTGTGTTTCAACATAAGCAGTAAATTGTTAAAAGACAGAGAAGACCTCAAATTTTGAGTGAGGAAAATAAATTCAAGTATACTTCGTATAATCATCAATGAACGTAACAAAATATTTATAGTTTGCATGGGAGATAACAAGAGAAATTCCCCACACATCACTATGAATCAAATCGAAACAACATTCAGCATGATTACTATGAGAAGGAAAAGCAAGAGACTTACTTTTGCCTAATTTACATGTGGAACAATCAAAAGAGAGAAGAAAATTGATCTTTATTACCCAACAAACTAGAGTTTATGACATGAGATAAAATAATGGAATTAGGATGACCTAACCATTTGTGCCACACTACACACTTATTGTTCACAGTGTTACAAGCAAATGAAATGACATCAAGAATGGAAAAATACAAAGGAAATAAACATCCAACTTTAGGCCCCTCGCGAGTATCTTTCCCGACACTTGATCCTGCACAAGACAACTATCACGAAAAAAACGAACATCACAGTTGTTATCAACCATTGACCTACTGAGATTAGACTAGTAGAAAGTTGAGGAGATACAAAAACGTCTCTAATAGTGGAATCCATATCTCCAATATCATGAATAGGTAACTGACTACCGTTAGCAATCTGAATGTGTGCCGATTCAGTATAAGTCCGAACATTGCTAAGTGTATCAGAAGAACTAGTCATGTGATTAGATGCACCCGAATCAACAAGCCATGAGGGAGAAACAGAAATGTTACCTTGCAGCCCTAAGGCTGAAAAAGCTGAAATAATCATCTGCTGAACCTTCCTAGTAGTAAGAGTAGAGGAGTCATCAATAGTAGTAGAATAAGCGGAACCCACAGTAGCTTGATAAGCATTAGCCTGACGATTTTGAGGACGAGTAGGACAATCTTTGATAATATGCCCAGGCTTCTTACAATAGTTGCAAGATTTCTGTGCACAGTTATTAGCAATATGACCGTATTCTTTGCAGCTGAAACATTGAACTATCCGTAGGTCTCGTCCCTCACCTTTTCTGTGAGCAGTATAAGCCACTGCATTGGGTATCATTTATTGTGCTGATAAGTGGCCTGGGTGGCAAGATGTTGCTACTTACAAAGTAATTCCCCAAAACAAACATCCAAAGACGGCACGGGAGGACGATTCATCAAATTGGAGCGAGTGATCTCAAATTCAGGACATAACTTCATTAAAAGTTGATCTCCCTTGCTTTGCTCATGAACTTCTTGCACAATAGAGAGAGACTTTTCTAGTACCTTGGTATAAATTATGTCAGTAAATTCTCCCCAGAGATTATTAAATCCAGAAAAATAGTCTTGAATGGAGAGATCGACCTGAGTATAACTGGCAATTTCGTACTCTAACTAAGACCGTCGGGCCGTATGGTCCTGATTATACACCTTTTTGAAATATTCCCACATAGATTTAGCAGTCTTATAGGGTCTCAGATTAAGAACAATAAGAGGATCAACCGATGCGAAAATCCATGTCATCACCCTATCTACCACTGAGCTAATTTAGGAAGCTCAGTAGGAATCGGATTACTCCCATCAATATGACCCCATAACTCTTTTCCCATAACAATAAACGGAATTGAAATTCCCATGCAAAATAATTTTTACTTGTGAATTTCACAGTGAAAGAATCGGAAGACATGATACTTAGTAAAAAAAAAAAAAATAATCACACGTCCAACAAAGAGAATACCTACCCAATTGAAATATGTTGATAACCAGGAAAAAAATTAAAATAAGTTGCCGACACCCAAAGCTTCACAAGAATCTACCGACAACAACCCACAAAGCAGAAACACTCACCAAGAGCACCGAACACCACAAAGCAATCACTGAAAAAGCAACAGAAATTGTCGACAAGAAGCCTAGAACCAGAGCCATGTAGCAAGGAAGCCGAAAGTCACAAAAGCACTAGACCCACAACCAGACTGCACCGAAAATTAGAGGAGAAGCCAAAACTGAACCCAGATGGTGCCGAAACACAAGAACAGAACCAAAAAGCAAGCACAGATGCCGCCGATAACTCAAAAGAGAAAAGCCCGAGAGAAAAAAAATATCGAAGAAAAAATCATAAGGCTAGTAACCTACTCTTGATACCATGTCAAATGGATTGAATACCTCCATTGTGAGGATTTCCTTCGATTATAAAGGCATCAATGTGCAGTTACATGACTAGAATTAAGCCTAAATTACAACAATCAAAATCTAAGTATGGAAACTAGGACCCTGTACAGATTCTAAGGAAAGAAATATATACAATTGTCTAAAGATAAATAAGTAAACAAAGAGCGTATCATGCTAACAGAAAGAAGAAAAACCCTCTCTCACACAAGCATTTGGAAATATTGGTGCGCAAGCTTTTGAAAACTGTGTGACCAGGTTTTTTTTTTTTTTTAATATTTAAACTAACCTTGAATGCTTAAGGAAACTATGTAGATGGGGTTGTTTCTCCCATCAAGCAAATGGTATGCTACCACGTGGCATTATTTTCGTGTGAGCTGGAATCAAATATGTGCCTCATTTAGTGAAAATTTTATTTGACATCAGTTCGAACTATGAACGACAATATCAATTTCAACCAGCTGGATCATACCATATTGTTCAATGGACAGTGTCAATAATTGCATATAGCCAAAAGGGAAGGCAGGGAAGTTTACTTGGTGCTATATAACCCCCCTAGTATTATACAAGGTGTTGTATAGTCCTTACTAGAATAGTTAGTGTTGTATAGTCCTTTTTTTATCAGTAAATGAGAATTTTATTAAAATAGGCAAACCCAAGTACATGGGACATATACAAGAGCAACACCTATGCATGACTGTCTAAAGATACAAGGAAATCATATACGTTCATGCTTTTGAAGTCTATTACAATTGACCAATGGAGTAGAGTATGAAAAGTTGTATAGTCCTTAGTACTATACTTAATGAGACATAGTCTTTTGTATATTATATTGCATTAAAGTATTATACTTTTCCCCTAGTCGATGCTATATAATGTTTTGGTATGTAGGACTTATTATACTTAAGTGCTTCGCTTATAGTATTTTAAACCCCTAGGGTTTGGCTCAAGTGGTAAAGGCCTTGCTCTTGGTGGTATGCTCCCTCCAAGGTCCAAGGTTTGAATCCCACTGGGTGTATCGGATTGGGGGATTCTCCTCTTGAATTACCCAAGGTGCACTTGTAAGAAATTTCTTGCCAAAGGCCTGTTCACCCATAGGATTAGTCGGGATGCTGTTCCCAGACACCCAGTGCTAGTAAAAAAAAAAAAAAAAATTAATTATAGTATTTTAATCATAGTAATTATTGCTACATCAATTATATTATTATCTGATGTGATATGAACTTATAGAAAAAAAAACAATTGTATTATTATCGGATATGAGAAACTATATTATTATGATACATATTTTGAACTATATTACATATGCTATTAATGTTTATGTTAGTATATTGTAATTGTAGTACCTTTAAAAAAAAAAGTATATTGTAATCGTAGTATAATATAAATTATCTCGGCCTTTTTATTTTTTAACTGTATATATATATTTTATAAGTAAGAAGTAATTTTATTACAAACAAATGTATAGGCAAAACCCATGTACACAGGAAGTATACAAAAGAAAACACCTATATACATTCTATGAAACAAAAGGCGACAATAGAAAATCATGAACCTGGGTTGCGTTAATCACTAAAGCAGAAAACCAAAGCAAGAAAGAGTGCACAAAAAAGTTCTGGATTTGCTCCAAAATATACCCTTGTCATTAAAACACTGCTCATTCCTTTCCATCCAAATGCTCCACATAAGACACAAAGGAACCATCTTCCAAGCCATATCAACTTGAGCACAACCAAGAAGCCCGTTCTAACACGCAAGAAGATCAACCACTCTCAAAGGCACCCAAGCCAAAACAATTCTACAAAAAACGCCATCCCACAAAGCCCTCCCAAGGTCTATGTTTCAAATCTTGGGTGCAAACAATTTCTAGAAGCCATGTCCCATCATTTAAAGGACAATGATCTACCTAATCTGTGGGATGTTAATGCGTCCCGGTATTTAATTGGGTGAAAGACATGTTGCGTCTGCCTTGTCTCCGGGGTTCTTCTTTATAAAAAATAAAGTTATTAAAAAATTGTCTAAGAGCATTCAGGCTAGAACTGCAGGTCAACACTCAACGCTCAAACTCCCACCCCTTTTGTTTGCTTTACTTCCAGGATACTTGTCATCCTTGCTGTGAATGTCCCTTGCTAATTCATCTACACATTACCGTTTAGGGTTGAGCTTTTTTTTTGTTATTGGGGCATTGGGAAAAGATCATGCATGGTTGATAAGCTATTTTTCATCTCTTTTTTCCCAGCTTTTAAGCTTATTTTATTTAGAAGGTGCTGTAGCCTATTATCTCCTGATCTTTTTTCTTCTTGTTGTTTTTGTTTTATTTATAATATTTTAGATGTAGCGTTAGTTTATGTTCCCCATAACATAATCTAAAATATCATAGTATTTTGGCTCTTAAGTCTTTACCTGACAATTGATTAGCAATCTTTCTTGTCTTCTTATATTTGCAGGTGAAGTTAATCAAGTGTCTTGTGGAAAATATTGTGGTGGACATATCATTCGACCAGCTTGGAGGATTGTGCACTCTTTGTTTCCTTGAGGAGGTAAGTGCTTCATTTTGGAAACTCATACTGATTCTCTTTCCTTGAAAAAAATACACCATGATGATGTCTAAGTCTCTTTGCTGAATCGTAGTTTTTGCTTCTTTAGGTTGATGATTTGATAAAACAGAATCATTTGTTTAAGCGTAGCATTATATTGATAAAGGCCTGGTGCTATTATGAGAGCCGGATCCTGGGTGCTCACCATGGGCTTATCTCAACTTATGCCTTGGAAACCTTGGTTCTTTACATATTTCATGTCTTTAATAATTCCTTCGCCGGACCTCTTGAGGTGACTATGATTAGCTCCCATACTTGTTTTGTATTATTTCTTTGTCCATACTTCTTTATGTTTTTGTTTTTAATTTCTTGGCATGTTCAGGTCCTCTATCGTTTTCTGGAGTTCTTTAGTAAATTTGATTGGGACAATTTTTGTGTGAGCCTATGGGGTCCTGTGCCCATTAGTTCACTTCCAGATGTAACAGGTATATATAATTGTCTTCAAGATTCTTGTATTAGTACTTGCTTGAAAAAATCCCAGATTTTGCCAAGGTCTTGCAGTGATTTTTTCTTAATTGGAAATTTTCCAGCGGAACCTCCTCGAAATGATGGTGGAGAGTTACTACTCAGCAAGTTGTTTCTAGATGCTTGTAGCTCAGTGTATGCTGTTTTCCCTGGTGGTCAAGAAAATCAGGGGCAACCCTTTCTTTCCAAACATTTTAATGTAATTGATCCTTTGCGGGTAAACAACAATCTTGGCCGTAGTGTCAGTAAAGGTAGATAAATTCTAACCTAATAGACTTCCTAATTAAATATTCTTAAGATTTTTCATTGAGCTTTCAGAGTTGTTTCTTTATTCATGGTGACTACATCTGTTCATGCCTCTGATACATGTATGACTGTGGATTATTAGTTGCTGCTAGATCATTTAATTTATTAATCTTATGTTTTTCTTTGTTCTGCTGATTTTGAGTTGTTTTGATACATTCTCTGTTGCAATTATTTCATTTGGATAAAATATATTTTGGTCATGTTATTGGTTAGTAGCAACTAGTCACAAGCTTCTCCTCGTTTGTTGTTGGAAAATTGTGCTTTCGACTAGCCAGCTTTGGCACTGAATGAGGAGCAAAGAGGATTTATATTTTCCAGCCACTGCATGTAGGCCACATTTTGGCGTTAAAGTTTGTAGTATGTTTAAGTGAGAACACACAAACAACTTGGTAAGATGGATGTTGTGTTATTGATTACATTTTCTTTCCTATTTGAAATGCAAATCTTACTGCAAGTGATATCACTTCACTATTTCCCTCTTGTATAGGCTAATTTTACACTTTTAAGGCCATTTTGGTTAGTGGAATTTTTCAGAGTTCTTGAGAAGTTTTGAAAGAAATTTTGAGATGTGCTCTTATTGGGTTGTCTGAAAGTGGGTGAGAAAAATGAGAAATTGTTTGGAGAAAAATTTGAGATATATTTTGTATCAGAGTTTGTGCAAGTTGGTAGGTAGTTTTGAAAAATTGTATAGATAAGATTTTTGCCGGAGTTGATTTTTGGGCTTTTTGTGAAAGTTGTTTTGATTTTTTTTCTCTTTGTTTTCACAAAAATCCTTATTAGATGAAATTTTTTTCCTCGTGAAATAGAAAAGTTTTTGGGATTTAAAGATTTTTGGATTGGAGTATAAATTTTGAAAGTACAGCCGTGCTGGGTTTGTTCTTACATCTATTTTTATTCCAAATCTTGAGATGGGATTAAGGAATGTGGAGTCGTTATTCCATGGAAATAGTCCCTTGGTTTACAACTTTTTAAAAACAGGTCACCGGTTTTCAAAATTGACTTTTTACTCCGGTTTTTTTTTGTTATATTTTTTTGTTAAGTCCATCCATTGACAATCTGTCAAAAACCCTCACAGAGAAATGGAAGATGCTTTGAAGATAGAGAGCATTCTTTTGAAGATCTTCGCTATTTTTTCTTTTCTTCTTTGAGTTTGTGGGCTAGGATCTTTTTAAGGTTTGATGATAATGTATTGAATCTATTTCTATCGTAGTTTCCTGCTTTCTAGTGTGTAGTAGGTATTTCCTTTGTATACTTCCTGTGTACTTGAGCGGTGCCTATGCTTGGTAATAAAAATCTTATTAACTATATAAAAAAAAAAAATATTGCTAACTCCACGCATGGCATCCAAGAAAATATAAAAAAATAAATGTACTTACAAACAATAAAAATAGACATAGAAGTAATAGGCTGCCATAAAAACTAAAACGTAAAATTGAATCTTACAAATAATAAATTTAACGAATAAAATTTAAGTTGGAAACGGGGTATTTTTATTATGGAATGGTGCTTTATGTGTAAAAGGGAGGAATTGGCGGATCATCTTCTTCTCCATTGTGATGTGGTAAAGGCTTTATGGGATGAGATCTTTGTTAGCCTGGACATTGCTTGTGTGATGCCCAAGAGGGTGGTGGATCTTTTGGCTTGTTGGGGTGAATTCAGGGAAATCGTTAAGTAGCGGTTGTTTGGAAGATGGTGCCATTATGTCTTATGTGATGTGGTGCATATGGAATGGGAGGAATGGATGCTATTTTGTAAATAGAGAAGGCTCTTTGGGGGGGGGGGGGGGGGGGGGGGGGATTAGAGACTTATTTTTCTATTCTTTGTTACTTTGGGCTTAGGCTATTGTATTAGAGGGGGTCAACTTGAATGATTTTTATGCTTCTTTTTCTAGTTCGTAGGTTGTAATTAGGCACTCCTCTCTTGTATACTACCTGTGTACTTGGTCTTTGCCTAATTATGAGGATTAATAAATATTCTTATAAAAAAAGTTTAAGAAATAAAAACTAAAAAACTAGAAAGGAAACAAAACATAAAAGACAAAAATGATGTAGAAATTTAAAACGAATAGAACTTTACAAAAAAAACGTGCATAAAGGACAGCGACTTGTAGACTCAATGGCACCGGGGTGCCGTTCGCACCTGGCCCAATCGTGGGGGTAGCTTCTGAAGCTCCACATCTTTTTTTAGGTGTCTCTGAGACCTTATCTAGGGTCCTACGCACTAAGGTGGAGGAGGTAGATGATTCTTCTTTGGATGGGGGGTCTTCGGAGGTAGGTTCACCTTATGGGTCAGATTTACAGATTGTTTGCAAGGAGCTAAGGGCTGAGACACTGTCAATTAACCCAAGTGAATCTGAGGATGCGCCTAGCCCTCTCTGCTTGTTGCCACCAGCGGGTTCATGGGCTGATTTGCATCTAGAGTGGGTCCTCCAGAAGGTTAACGATATGCGACATTGCTTGGGCATGTCCTATGAGGGATTTGAGGACCAGATGCAAGCTTTACTCATAGCAATTCAAGTTGGCCAGCCTTCTCTTGCTAGATCTGGAGGTAAGAAAGACAGAGAACTTAAGAGATTGACATGTTTCATAAACTATGATGCTCGCGAGGGTAGCGTGAGTAGGGGGAGACACAAGGATGGGGTGAATCTTGGTGATCCATGAAGCCCAAAATTCTCGCATGGAATGTTCATGGCTTGAATGACCCAAACAAACGTCTCTCTATAAAGAACCTCTTGCGGGAATGGAAGGCTGATGTTATTTGTTTTCAGGAAACGAAACTAAAGTTTATTGATAGGCATATCATCAAAAGCTTGTGGAATTGCTCTTATGCAGGATGGACCACCCTTGCTTCTAAGGGTGCCTCAGGGGGTATTTTGGTAATGTGGGATAAGAGAGCAGTTAATTTTGTTGAGGAATGCATCGGTGAATTTTCAGTAGTTTGTTCTTTCTCAAATGTGGACGATAGTTTTTGTTGGGGCTTTGCAGGTGTTCACAGGCCTAATGATGACAGTAGTAAAAAACCTCTTTGGGATGAGCTGGCTGGCCTTTGCAGTTGGTGGGATATCCCGTGGTGTATCGAGGGTGACTTCAACATCACTCGGTTTCTGAGTGAGCGGCCCGGGGTTTCTAGCACAGGTTCAGCCATGGCTGATTTCTCCTCACTCCTATTTGACTTAGACTTGGTGGATCTCCCTTTGACAGGGGGAGATTTTACTTGGTCAAACGGAAGGGCTTGGTCGAGGTTGGATAGGTTTGTTGTTCTCTTCTTCTTGGGAGGCCCACTTTCCCACTTTATGCCAAAAGCGGCTTCCCCAGCTTTGCTCAGATCATTTTCCCATTTTCCTAGATTGTGGGGGTCTTCATGAGAGAAGGAGATACTTTAAGTTTGAGAACATGTGGTTGAAGGTAGATGGGTTCCTTGAGAAAGTCAGGGCGTGGTGGGCCTCTTATTAGCTCACGGATACTCCTAGTTTTGTTCTTGTTGGGAAACTAAAAGTTTTGAAACATGATCTAAGGAAATGGAATTTGGAAGTCTTCGGGAACGCGATCAGCGAAACAATTTATTTTTGGAGCTGCAGCAACTTGATGTAAAACAAGCGGCAAGGACATTGTCAATTGATGATAGGGCAAGAAGATTAACTGTTGTTGCTGAGTTGGAGAAAATTACTCTTATGGAAGAGATTTCGTGGTGGCAAAAGTCACAGGCCCTTTGGTTGAAGGAAGGGAATATGAGCACAAAGTTCTTTCATAGAGTTGCCAACTCTCATCGTAGAAACAATGCCATAGAGGTCCTTCATGAGGAGGGCAAGGTTGTTGTGGGAAGAGATTCGATTAAGGATCACGTTGTCAATTTCTATGATAAGCTTTTGACAGAATAGTACTTTTTGAGACCCAAGGTAGACGGGCTAGTTTTTGATTTCATTGAACACACAAGTGCAGTTTGGTTTGAGAGGCCTTTTGACGAAGATGAAGTGCTTGGTGTGCTAAAAGGTATGAATAAAGACAAAGCCCCAGGACTAGATGGCTTTCTTTCACGCCTGCTGGGATATTATTAAGGAGGATCTCATGAAGGTTTTTATCAAATTTCACTCCTTTATGAAATTTGAGAAGAGCCTTAATGCCTCTTTCATTGCCCTTATTCCAAAAAGGGCGAGATCGGTGGAAGTGAATGATTTCTGCCCCATAAGCCTGATTTGTGGGGTTTACAAGATCATCTCCAAAGTTTTAGCAAAGCGGCTGGGTGGTGTCATGGGGAAGATCATCTCGAAGTCCCAAAATGCTTTTGTGAAAGGAAGGCAAATTCTAGACTCGGTCCTCATCGCCAATGAATGCTTAGAGAGCAGAGTCAGATTTGGCATTCCAAGTATCTTGTGTAAATTGGATATGGCAAAAGCTTTTGATCATATGAACTGGGACATCTTGTATATCCTTGGTAGGTATGGTTTTGGGGAAAGATGGTGTCAGTGGATAAAGCATTGTATCTCAACAGTTAGATTCTCGGTCTTGGTCAATGACACTCCGGAAGGCTTCTTCAACAGCTCTCAAGGTTTGGGACAAGGGGATCCTCTCTCCCCACTCTTATTTATTCTTCTAATGGAGGTGTTGAGCAAAATGCTGGAAGGGGCGGTGGATAGTGGTTTCATCTCAGGCTTCTCGGTAGGTGGTTCTCTGCATGGAAGCTTGACAGTCTCCCATCTTCTCTTTGCCGACGATACCTTGATTTTCTATCAGCCAAATATGGATCAAATTTGATCCCTACGAGCACTTATTCTCTGCTTTGAAGTTGTATCTAGCCTTAAGGTGAATTTAGCAAAGTCAGAAGTAGTTCCCGTTGGCTTGGTCATTAACTTTAGAGAGGGGGCTGCCATCTTGGGCTGCAAGGTCTCATCCTTGCCTATGAAATATCTTTGACTCCCCTTAGGGGCCCCTCATAAATCTAAGATAATGTGGGAATGGATGATTGAGAAAATTGAAGGCAAATTGGCAGGGTAGAAGAGAATTTACTTGTCTAAGGGGGGGAGAATCACATGTATTAAGAGTATGTTATCTAATCTTCCAATGTACTTCATTTCTTTATTCTCTGTGCCTGTAGGGGTGGCGAACATACTGGAGAAGATTTTTCTCGATTTCTTATGGGGTGGGTTAGAGGATGCAAAGAAATTCCACTTGATCAAATGTGATAAAGTATGCATTCCATTGTCTTGCGGTGGGTTGGGCTTAAGAAATTTGCGAACCTTCAACAAAGCACTTCTAGGAAAATGGTTATGGTGGTACCATCTTGAGGGAGACGCTTTTTGGAGGAACATCTTAGATGCCAAATATGGGAGTGTCTGGGGAGGTTGGTGCACTAGAGAAGCAAGAGGGACTTATGGCGTGGGAGTTTGGAAACTTATCAGGAATGGATGGGATAACCTTCTCAATAATTGTAAGTTTGTGGTGGGAAGGGGCACGCGCATCTGGTTTTGGCATGACACTTGGTGTGGGGATGTCGCTTTGAGAAATGCTTTCCCCTCTCTTTTCAGGATTGCGTTTGATCAGGGTTCCTTTGTAGCCAATAATATGTGCAGTACTACTTATTCCATCCATTGGTCTATGAGATTCTCTAGAGCTGCCCAGGATTGGGAGGTGGGAGTCATCACTGACTTCTACAGCGTGTTATATGCAATGAAGTTAAGGCTGGGGGGGAGGACAACTTATTATGGACATGCACGAGGAATAAGAAATTCTCAGTCCGTTCTTACTATAAGGCCTTGACAAGCCACTCTTGCAATGTCTTCCCGTGGAAGAGCATTTGGAGGAGCAATGTTCCCCTCAAGGTAGCTTTCTTCGTATGGGTGGCTTCCCATGGCAAAATTCTGACTATAGACAAGTTAAGAAAGCGTGGACTCTAGTTAATGGATTGGTGCTTCATGTGCAAACACAACAGTGAATTTGTGGACCACCTTCTTCTTTTGAGAATAAGGAACGCATTCTTCAGGGTGTTTTTCTTTCATACCTTATTACTTTGGGCATCTTCTATTGTATTGAACAGAACAAGTCTTAATGACTTTTACGCTACTATCCGTAGCACTTAGTTTGTAACTAGGCTCTTTTTTGTATACTCTCTATGTACTCGGGTTTTGCCTATTTTACGTGGATCAATAAAATCTCTTTTTCCTATAAAAAAAAAAGTGCATAAAAATAAAGAAAATAAATTACATAAATTCAAAATAATTAAAAAAGAAGAAAGTGGGGAACAGAATCTTGCCTTTGCCCCCCGAAACGTCCCACTCTACTTGCACTTGGTGGGGGGAGGTCTTTCCCTCTATTGGTAGGGGTGAAGGGGAGACCCCAAACCCCCCCCCCCCCCCCCTTCTCTCTCTCTCTCTCATCTCTCTCTCTCTCTCTCTCTCTCTCTCTCTCTCTCTCTCTCCCTTGCACTTGGTGGGGGGAGGTCTTTCCCTCTATCGATAGGGTTGAGGGAGCATTTTTATATTTTAATTATTCTTGCTTTATATTTTTCTTCTCTTGTCTTTAAAGTTAGATTTTTTTGAAATATTTTTATTTATTTATTTTTTTCCTTTTTTTCTTGTCTAAAGAAGAAAAGGTAAGAAGAAAACCAACTGATCATTGAACTAGAAAGAATTATTTTAATTGAGAATTGGAGGTAGAAATTAGAAGTTTTATAGTTTAAGAGAGGGAGATAAATGTACAAAGCTTTTCCCTCAAGTGGCTAGCACGAATAGGAAACAGTACTTTTGAGATGCTTTTGGTGGATGGCTCAAGCCTATGGTCAAATTGAGATAAGGAATCATATTGTGGAGTATTATGGGTATATGCTTTCTAAGCGTGGAGGCCCAAGCTAGATGGATTAGCACTTGAGTTCATAGAGCAAGAGATGGCCATGTGGTTTGAGAGGCCATTTCAAGAGTGAGGTTCTCAAATTGGTAATACATATGATTTTGGACCTGGATGGTTTTACAATGGCTTCATTTCAAGCCTGCTGGGATTGTGATTAAAGATGTTACAAGGTTTTTTTTTTTTGATAAATTAAAGATGTTACAAGGTATTCCAGGATTTTCACACCAATAGCAAGTTTGAAAAAATCCTTAATGCTACCTTCATGGTCCCTATTGCCAAAAAAAAAACCCGGGTAATGGATGTTTAAATGATTATTGTCCCATTAGCCTTGTTAATAGGGTGTAAAATATAATTGATAGTCTTTTCTAATTGGTTGAGTTGGGTTTAATTTCAAAGCCAACAAATGGGTTTGTCAAAGGTAGATAAATTGTAGTCTCTATGCTTTTTGCTAATAAATGTCGTGTTTTGCAAGTTAGATATTGAGAAAGCTTATCACTTATGTTCATGTTAATTGAAGTTTCTTTGTTATTTACTTGGGAGATGTGGTTTTGGGGAGAAATGACAATCTTGAATAGTATATTGTATTTCATCTATCTGATTTTCTGTATTGGTGAGTGGCACTTCTGTTGGTTTCTTCAGTAGCTCTCGTGGTTTAAGACAAGATTAGTTGTTTCTGCAACTTTTCATTTTTGTCATGGACGCTGGCCACGATGTGTTAGCTGCAACTGATACGATGACTCCTGTTGAATTGATTTAGTTTTATTGGCTATTGTGGATGGAGGTTCTCTCTGGATTTTTTGTGGGGGCTATTAATTTTGCTGTGCTTAACATTTCTTGACTTTCCCTTGGATGGATGCTCGTACGGAGAAATAAGGCTCTGTGTGACTTCTTTCATGTGGACAATGGCATTGGGGAGGATTCTTACTCTTAGACAACATGAGGAAGGGGGGCATGATAGTGGTTAATTGTTGTTGCATGTGCAAGAAAAATGGGGGGAGCTGGTTGGATCATCTTTCTTCTACATTGTGAGGTTGCTATCATCATATGGAAGATCATCTTTGGCTTCTTTGGGATTGTTTGGGTGATGTCCTCATGGGTTGTGGACTTCCTAATATGTTGGAAAGCTCAATTTGGCAACCATCCGTGTGCATCTTTGGGGAAGATGGCCCCATCGTGCATACTATGGTGTCTATGGAGAGAAACCAAAGTATGGCTTTGATGATTGCCAAAAAACAAAAAGGTGTTGGAGCTCTAGTCTTTCATTTTAAACACCTTTTTTATTGGATAACAGCCCAAGATGGTGTTGCTCTCTCTATTTCTCTTTTCCTAAAGTTTTTACTTTTACTTTTTGTTTATTAGGTGGATCTTTTGTATACATCCTGTGTATTGGGGTAAATCCCTTTTTCATCATTAATTTATCTTATCCATAAAAAAATCCCATATTTTGTTTTGCTAATGATACCTTGGTATTTTGTGGGGGCAAACCCAAAGCGCCTCTGCTCTCTAAGGGCTCTTTTTCATCCTTTGAAGCTGTTTTTGGGTTGAAAGTGAATTTAGTTCAGTCAGAGCTGGTTCTTGTGGGTAATGTTTCTAATGTTGATATTCTGGCTAGCATATTGGGGTGTAAGGTATTTTCTTTGCTTATGAAATATCTTGGCCTTCCTTTGAGCTCTTGTAAGGCTAAGTCTATTTGGGATGGTGAGTGAGAAGATTGAGTGTTGATTAGCTGGTCGGAAGTTGGTGTACTTGTCAAAAGGTGGTAGGATTGCCTTGCTCAATAACACCCTTTCTAATTTGCCTACATGTTTTTGTCCGTTTCCTTCCCATTAGCGTGTCAATCAAATTGAGAAGTCACACCGAGACTTCATATAAATCAGACTAGGTGAGAATTCAAGTTTCACGTAGTTAATTAGGTGATAGTGTGCTCTCCAATTGCCGAGGGTGGATTGGGAGTCTGATTTTTTTTTTTTTTTTTTTTTTTCTTTTGTGTTCAGTTGAGCCCTTCTAAGGAAGTGGATTTCGAGTTTTCAACATGTTCACTAAACTAGCACGCTTAGGCGTTGCTCTTGTATATGCCCTGAATACTTGGGCTCTTGCCTACCCTTTTGATCGATAAAATATTGTTTACCGGTAAAAACAAAAGTTTTCAACATGAGAGGGAGGTCTTGTGGCAGTCATAGTGGATTTTAAATCTGGTTGTGCTTAAGGTGGGTGGTATTCTAATGAGGTACATGGACCTCAAACTAAAGTTGAGAACAGGGAGAAGGGGGGGATGGCTGTAGCTATCTTGCACGGCCACTAACAGGTTGAAATATGAATATTTTCAATGCCGAAGCCAAATCCTTGTGCTAATAGCCGTGATACTTCTTCTGTGTTGTACTGTCGTGTATTGCATGATTAGCTTGGTGCTGTATTTGCCTATTAGTTAGGAGATCTGCACCTTGTTGCACACTCCATATGTAATGAATGATCGTGGCACTATTCACATTTCACACATTCATGTCACCTGCATTGCATGAGTATGTGGAGTCCATTAAATTAATGGGCTGTAGCTAGATACATGGTAAAAGGTATTAAGAGTGAGGGTTCAACAATGTATGGCTGGAAGGTGGATATATATTTTTTCATTTATAAAACTAAGCTTTTTTTTTTCTTGATCAATAAAATCTTATTTTACCTATCACCCAAAAGAAAAAAAAAAAAAAAAAAAAAAAAAAAAAAAAAAAAAAGACCTAAGCCTTTTTTAATATATGTCAACTCTGTGCATTCTTTATGCACTTACCTGGAAGTTACACTCTAGAGGACTGAGAGTCACGAAGATGTCCATTTGTGGAGTTCAGTCTCCCTTGTTTTCCTTGTGTTTATTTTTGTAATCACTTGTTGGCATGATTTTACGCACACTCGTTGGCATTTATAGTAATACATTTTTTCATATCAATATTCAACAGCAACAACACAAGCACGGGCTTACCCTTTTCTACAGACAATATGATATTGATACACGCATATTTTCCAGGTAACTTTTTTAGGATACGCAGTGCTTTAACATTTGGCGCTAAAAGGCTGGCAAGGTTACTTGATTGCCCAAAAGACGACCTATTGTTTGAAGTAAATCAGTTCTTTTTGAACACTTGGGAGAGACATGGCAGTGGCCATCGTCCTGATGCCCCGAGGAATGACTTGTGGTGCTTGAGATTGTCCAATTCAGACCACTTAAATGAGTCTGAGAGTCTAAGGAGTAATTCAAGTGGCCAAAGAAAGGACTTTTTCTCTGGTCATGAAAATGAAAGTCAAGTTGATGGAACACAAAGTTCGCATGGTGATTCCTTCCAGCATGGGAATCATTCCCTGGAAAGTGCATCTAGAACCAGTGATGTTTCTACAGTCTCCCATACTAAAAGTGAAAATGGAAACCCAAACAACTCGAGGATATCCAATCAGGTTAGACTAGAAATTAATTCCAATCAAGGTACACATGTGGATATGGTTCAGAAGAGTTCTAAAGCTGATAAATTGGCGAATGACATCCAGGGGAAGTTTGTCTTTGCAAGGACACGTTCCAGCCCTGAGCTTACTGACACGTATGGTGAAATTTCTTCTCATGCAAGGTGCAGTAGAGCCCCAGAAAGTGGAAAAAGCCAGAACTCTTCTGGCAGGTTGGATAATAGGAGGAGGAAGAACCAAGGATCTGATATTTTGGCAAGCCATAACACTAAAACTGAGGATCCTTCATCCGTTAGGCACTTCTCAACCTGTCAAGGTCTAGATACCGCTGCTGATTCAAACAATGGTTCCAATAGTTACCATGAAGATTCAGGTTCAGGAGCTATGAGTGAAGACTTTGCTACTGTCCTGGGGACACAGGGAATGCATCAGGACGAGCAAGATCTTGTGAACATGTTGGCATCGTCTACAGCACATGGTTTTAATGGACCGGTTCATCTTCCATTGAATATGGCTTCAGGTCACTTACCACTTCCTCTACCATCTCCTATCTCCTCATCAGTTCTAGCTTCAATGGGATATGCTCCAAGAAATTTGGGTGGAATGGTTCCCACAAATATCCCATTTATTGAGACACCTTGGGGAACCAACATGCAATATCCTCAATGTTTTCCTTCGCCATTTGCTCCAAATTTCCCTGGCATGGGATGGAGCTCAAATCCTGAAGATTTGATTGAACTTGGTAAGGAGAACTTTCGATCAGCTGAAATGAACCACAGAGAATCTGATCATGATAACTTGCATGAGCAGGACAGGGGCTCTGCTGGTGGGTTTGATCTTGATCATGAAAGTTTTGAAATGCTTCAGTCGGATGACAAGCAACAGTCAACTTCAGCTAGTTTTAACTTTGTTCCTTCATCGCGGGTTGCTAGTTCTAAAATCTCTGCAAGAGTTCAACAGAAGATTGCAAAAGAAAACCGAGTGTCATTAAGGGTAGATCATATAGACAATGTCGATTATCATGATAACAGAGGAAATTATGTTTACCATGATGACCAAATTGCAAGTCCGAGATCCTTGTCCACTGCACCCCCTAGTTTGCTGAGGAGTAGAACTTCTTCAGAGAGTTCTTGGGAAGGATCCTCGGCAAAGGTCTCAAAGTCAGCCAAGGAAAAACGGGGTAGGAAAACTGTTACATCTGCTGTGCCATCTTCTGTTCATGTGAAAGGTAAGAGTGTGTCTGATCTATCCTCCACTCAAGCAGACGATGAGAGTAGAGACTGGAGTCCACTCCCAACTGTGGGCATTGAAACAGTAGAAAGAAGCATGGGACCTGTTGCTTCTCTAAATGTTCCAAGCCATCAAATTCCTCAAATGCTTTTAGGTCATGGTTCACGACAAAGGGTTCCTGATAATTCTGGAGTTGTTCCCTTGACCTTTTATCCTACAGGGCCACCTGTTCCTTTTTTCACAATGTTTCCAGTGTACAATTTCCCAACAGAGTCAGGAGCTTCTGATGAAGTGACGAATCATATAAGTAGGGAAGAGCAGCTGGATAATGGAGATTCTGGTCAGAATTTTGATTCATCCAAGGGACTTGATCAGCCTGAGGTGTTAAATAATTCCAATTCTATGAGAAGGGCTGACATTCTTAGCGGTGACTTTCCTAGGCATTTGAAAAATTTGCACTTTGGGCGGTTTTGTCAAAGCTCACGGTATCCTGCTCCTATGATTTATTCTTCAACTGCTGCGATGCCTCCCTTTGTAGTACAGGGTCGATTTCCGTTGGATGGGACAGGGAGACCTCCGTCAGCAAATATGAATGTCTTCACTCAGTTTATGAGTTATGGGCATCGGGTTGTTCCTGTTGCTCCTCCTCAGTCTGTTTCAAATAGACCTGCTGTTTATCAATGTTATGTGGATGAAATACCAAAGCAGCGCAGTGGGACTGGAACGTACCTGCCAAATCCTGTAAGATCAATTTTAACACCCTTATAAATTGTTAAGCAGTTTCTTTGCTTTTTAATTTTGCAATTAGAGTATGCCAACGAATTACTTTTACACTAACAGTCTTTCATATTGGACCTTTTGGGTGGAACATGAAAAGTACAAGACCCAACCCGAATTCTGGTGTTTTTTTCTTCCTTGAAATGCATGTATTATTTTTTAATGAGGTTGATGGTAAGCAGGACAAATTTTAATATCCACCAAAGTACTCTGGTAATGAAGTACTTTGGTGGATGGGTTTGAAAAGAGTTTTTGAGAATTATAGTGAATTCAGTGTCCCATATTTTATTTTGCTTTTTTTTTTATTTGCTTCTATCGAGAAAAATATTTTTATTTTTATTTTTAATTAGTTTCAAGTCTGATCTTTTCTGCTCTGTCAAAGTTCAAAATTAATGATGCTATAGGGTTATGGGTAATAAACTTAGGCTTGAAAAACTCCTTTTTTTTCCATTTATCTGCATCATATTGGATCCTATTAATATATATATATATATATATTAAGGATAAGAAACCCTGGAGAACGGGCAAACACAACATTTTTTTGCTTGGTTATAAACCCCAGACATGTAAAATGCGTCACTGTTAAGCTGAACTTACAAGCGCTGATAAACTATGCTTTAATACTTCTATTATGTGGATGTTTTAATATCTTATGTACATACTTCAGAAGGTTTCTAATCCGGACAGACATTCTACAAGTTCCAGACGAGGGAATTACAGCTATGATAGAAGTGACCACCATGGTGATAGAGAGAGGAATTGGAACATTGATTCGAGGTCGCGAGCTGCTGGGCGCAGCCATGGCCGCAGCCAAGCTGAAAAGCCGAACTCAAGATCAAACCGGTTAGTGGCAAGTGAGAGTCGAGCTGACAGGTCTGGGGGACCACATAGACATGACTCATTCCCTTCATACCATTCTCAGAATGGTTCAGTTCGCTCAAACTCTATGCGGACTGGTCCTGCCAATGTGGCATATGGAATGCATCCAATACCATCCATGAATTCCAGTGGGGTTTTGTCAAATGGACCTACTATTCCTCCTCTCGTTATGCTGTATCCTTATGATCATAATACTGGCTATGGATCACATACTGGACAGTTTGAGTGTGGATCACTTGGACCTGTGTTCTCAGCTGTGAATGAAGTATCACAACTGAATGAGGGAGGCCAATGTAGTGGGGGATTTGAAATTCATGGTGTTTCTGCTCAACGGTCCTCACCAGATGAGCCTTCTTCACCCCATATCCAGAGGTAGTTGGTGTGCTTTCTCTAAGACCGCTAATCATCTTAAACCAACTAAAATGCATCAAGTCTGTAAACACTATATTTTTCCAGTTGTGAGCTGCCAGCTTCTGGTTGACCCGATAGTATGGGTCCAGCTCTTCACTGCGCCCCCCTAAAGGAAAAAAAAATTCAACTAGTTTTATGGACTTTGCTGGTCCCTTCCTCTTCCTTCTTAGGACAGCCCTGAAATTTATTTGGGTGGTGGTTTTGTTTATTGTCTTAAACTTGTTATTATGATGAAAATTTTATCTAAAATATTTGTGGATAGCGTGACGTGTAACACCAGGGGAGAGAAGATACTTGTTTATTCTACATTTTCTTCAGTTGCTTCGTATTATTTCACCGGAATTGCTTTATGATGCTGTAATCTTTTTTTTTTCTTAATCTTAACAGGGGGATTTGATTATTTAACAGATCGGTAACTCAGAGGAAATATCAGTTGAAAGCTGAGGATTTTCTGCCTCTTGCATTTCCAACCGAGGAGGGAATGATAATGGGAGAAATTATGATGAGAAACCTTTCCCGTTTTCGAATAAGGGATGCCATGATAGAGGAAGAATTGGCTATCTGATTTGAACATATCTTAATATGTTTCTCATGGAAAGGTCACCCTTAGTACTGGCCTTGTGCTTGTTTGTACAATACATAGTGGGATGTGCTCTGTTTTCAAGGATGACAGAGTTTCGGTGGTGCTGGATGCAGGAAATTAGTTAGTTTTTCTTTTTAGGCTGATAACTTGTAACCCCACTGAAATAGGAACTCCATGGGCTTCGGATTTAGGATTTTTCTTATAAATTTCTTCTGTCAGGTTTTTCTCTTACACAATGTATTAGGGCTTTTTCATTAATATGGTCATCGTATCGCGGCTCTTTTATTAATTTGCCTAATATGTTACCTGTGTATCAATAACAACGATAATTTTGGATGAAAAATTCTACCTAGCTTTAACTATGGTGTTCGTTTCTTTCTTCTTTATGTGGCAAGGCAAAGGACTTGATGAAGAAGCAGGGTTTAGAAGAGGAAGAATGGCAAGAACCAAATGAAAACCTCCTCTTTATAGAGGGTATAAGAGATATTCTTTGTGTTGCTCAGATGACTAACACAAGAGGGGGGTGAATTGAGTTGTATTAAAAAAATAACAATTATAAATCAAATATATAATATAAAATATAAACAAAATATAAAATAACAATAAATATAAAGAGTAAGGGTAAGAGATAATAGGGGTGGGCAGCGGGGCTCCGTTACCCGTTGCCCCGCCCCGTCCCGTTCGGCCCGCCCCCGCATAGGGCGGGGCGGGTCATCCGCACCGTCAGGGCCGGGCCGGGGCCCCCTAGCCCGGAAAGGATAACCCCATGCGAGGCGAGGGACGGGGACGGACCCTCTCCGGTCCGTTTTTCCCCCGCCCCGCCCCGCATCATATATAATATATATAATATATATTATATATTATTAATTATATATATATGTTTAAGTATAACTTAAGTGAAACGGTGCCGTTTTGACAATAACAAAAAGGCGCCGTTTCACTTAAGTGGCACCCCTTACCCGTAACACCCCCCCTCCGGTTCGAAACCCAGAAACTTCTTCAAACCCTTCTCCCGACTCCCTCCCCTCCCCTCCCCTCCCCTCCGAAACCCCCAATCCCTTCCCCTCCGAGCCAAAGTCGCCGTGCCGCACGCCGTCCCTCCCTCTGCCACGCCGGATGCACGCCGGACGCACACCGGACGCACGGTATTATTTTCTTAATTTTTCTCCGTTAAATTATATATATATATATATATTTTTTTTTTTTTTGAGTTTTGATCGGAGATTGGAGGAAGGATGGGGTTGAATCGGAGATGGAGGATGGGATTTGTGGATTGTGTGCTGTGGATTCGTTGATTTGTCAAATTGTGTGATTGTTTCGGATTTCAAGCATTTTTTTCACTTCGGATTGCCCATTTTTGTTGTAAATTTCATTGAAATCCTAACCCCTAAATCAATTTAGGGGTTAGGGTTTCGGATTTGGACCCTAAATTAAATTAGGGTTCCAATCCGAAACCCTAATTTTTTTTAAGGGTTTCAATCTAAATCATATTATGGACCCTAATGTTGATTTAGGGGTTTCAACTTAAATCAATTTAGGGTTTCGGATTGGGGTTCCAATCCCCAATCCGAAACCCTAATTTTTTTTTAGGGGTTTCAATAAATCAATTTAGGGACCCTAATTTTGATTTAGGGGTTTCAACCTAAATCAATTTAGGGTTTCGGATTGGGGTTCCAATCCCCAATCCGAAACCCTAATTTTTTTTTTATGGGTTTCATGGATTGAAACCCTTAAAAAAAAAAACCCTAAACTTGTTTGAGATAATAATCATATACATATACATATATATATATATATATATATATATATATATATATATATATATATATATATATATATTTATATACATATATAAATTATTTATATACATATATATAAATTTATGGAGTTGTGAAACTTGTTTGAGATAGTAATCATCATGAACTTTTTGGCTATATCAGGGTTTTTGGCATCTTTCTTGTCATTGGCTAGGGTTTTTGCTCTTGAAAGTATGAAATGGGATTTTTGGCAAATTTGCACTTTTTGATCTTTTTTATTTTTCATATTTTTTAAACATCTTTCAAGATTTTAAAAATTTTAAAAATATACCAATATACTAATATTAATGTCAGTAACTATTAAGAAAATAATTTTATAAAATTAAATATATGAAAAGTAAAAATGAGAGAACAAAACTATGAAGCATATTATCATTTTTTTTTGTTTTATTTAAAAGTTTTAAATAATTATAACTATTAGATAATTAAAATTCAAAAAAACTCAATTTGAAAATAGTATAAAATCAAATATGGCCTTCATGAATGTCTTTTTTTATTCAATCATTTAAGTACATATCATTTAATTGAATGATATCATTGGGTGATTTTTGACAATGATATCATTGGGTGATTTTTGACAATGATATATTTTGGGTGATTAAAATTATGATAATTTTTTTTATTCAATCATTTAAGTACATATTCAATCATTTAAGTACATGTCATTTTGTCTATTAAAAAATGTCTATTAAAGTGGCCTATTAAAATAATGCCTATTAAAAATATGAAGCATCTCTCTTCGACTCTGATTGTGTGTAGTTTTTATGTATGTAGTTTTTAATAATGCCTATTAAAAGTTATGTATGTAGTTTTTGCTGATTGTGTTGGATTGCACTTTGAATTTTTTTTTTTTGTTGGAAAATCAGGAATGTCTTCGGATTTCAGTGATAGCTCGCCTTCCCCAGCCAACACCCCTACCCCAGAAACTAACCCTACTCCTACCCCTATAACGAGTACACCTTGCCCTGCTCCGAAGCCCACACAGGGCAAGAAACCTGTATCTATAGTTTGGCAACACTTTACCAAACTAGAGGGTGGGGATCCCAACAACCCACAAACTAAATGTAATCACTGTGGGAAAATGTATGGATGTCACTATAGGAAACATGGTACATCCCAGCTGAAGGTCCATCTAGAGGAACAATGCAAGAAGAGTCCAATTTTAAAATCCTTAGTAGAGAAGGGCCAATCTAGACTAGATTTTAAAATGGCTGATGGGAGTAGTGGGGCCGGGGGGCCAACATTGAAGGGGTATACGAAGTATAACCCCGATGAGTGTAGAAGGAAGTTAGCTCGTATGATTATCATGGACGAGCTACCTTTTCAGTTTGTGGAGGGTAAAGGGTTCCAAGAATTTGTCCAAGAGTTGGAACCCAGATTTGTACTTCCTTCTCGTCACACCGTGGCAAAGGATATTAAGAAGATGTACCTTCGTGATAAAGATGTTTTGAGGGGCCAACTCGCGGGTTTGGTAGTTTGCCTCACTACCGATACTTGGACTTCTATCCAAAATATGAATTACATGTCGTTGACTGTGCATTTTGTTGATGCTGATTGGGTTCTGCACAAAAAGATTATTAAATTTTGTCAAATAACTGATCATAAGGGTGAGACGATTGGGAAGGCATTGGAGGCCGCAATAAAGGAGTGGGGGTTGGAAAAGGTTTTGTCTGTGTCAGTTGATAATGCGTCGTCTAATGATGTCGCATTGGGATATCTAAAGAATTATCTTAAAGATGCAAATAAGACATTCTTGGGTGGTGAATACTTACATGTTAAATGTGCTGCACATATTTTGAATTTAATTGTGACTGAGGGGTTGAAAGATGTTGATGACTCAGTTGCACGAGTTAGAATGGCTGTGAAATGGGTGAGGTCTTCTCCTTCTAGATTGGAGAAATTCAAAGTTGCTGCAAAGGCTGCGGGCATAACATCGAAGAAGGGTCTTTGTACTGATGTTCCTACCAGATGGAACTCAACCTTCTTGATGTTGGAAGCGGCCCAGGAATATAAGGCAGCCTTTCAATTATTGGGTGATGAAGACATCCAATATGTCAAATACTTTGATGAGCACGGGGGATCACGAAAGCCTAATGATGATGATTGGGTGGTAGTTTCTACTTTCGTTGATTTTCTTGGATTATTTTATGATGTCACGTTGAATATATCTGGTTCTTTGTACCCTACATCCCATGGGTTTTGTCAACAAATATGTAGGGTAAAAGAAGAATTAGAAGATATGCGTAGGGGTTCCAATGAAACGATGAGGGGGATGGCAGTGACCATGATGCTAAAATATGACAAGTATTGGGGAGATTTGACTAGAATGAATATTTTCTTATATGTGACTGTTATTCTTGATCCCCGTTTGAAAGTTTCAGGCTTGTTATATGGGTTGAGACTTGTTCACGATCAGGTATGGACTGACATTATTGGTGAATTGGCCCAAGATACCCTGAAAAAATTGTATGACGAGTTTATGGCAATTAAGGGTGGTACTACATCGAAGACACATACACCGACCCCAACTCCTTCCACAGACACCGTGACCGGGCCTCCTACAAAGAAGCGCAGAATGCCGTGGACTAAGACCCTCGCACAGAATTCCACACTAGTCCAGCAATCTACGGAGGTCGTTTCTGAGTTAGACAACTATTTGTCAGCGGATATGGTCCAAGATGATGATGATCATTTCGATATATTAGGATGGTGGAAGAATGCCTCAAAGAAATATCTCATCATTTCTGAGATTGCCCACTGTATTTTGGCCATCCCTATTAGCACCGTTGCCTCAGAGTCAGCCTTTAGTACCGGAGGTCGTATATTGGATCCTTTCCGTAGTTCATTGTCTCCTACAACTGTAGAGGCATTGATATGCACACAGAGTTGGACGATAGGAAAGGATATTCATGTTCCGGATATTTTAGATTTTAAGGAGACCGATGAGGGTGGTGATCAGTCTGGATTTGGACCACCTGATAATTATTTTTTATTTTATTATTTTAATTTTTTTATATTCATTTCCATTTCATCGTTATTAATTTTAATATTAATTTTTGTAGTAACACATGAGACGTCTAGCACCTCTGCAACATAAAAATGTGCTCAAGCTCGGGCCGCTCCAACTGTCACACCCCTTGACTCAAAGACAAGCCACAGCTGACAAGCCTCTTTAGAATGATCAATTTTTATTGATTTGTAAAAATTTTGTATTCAATAATTTGTAATGTTGATACAATGTCATTTGGACACTTTTATGTTTGTAATTTTGTAATTGTTTAGCCTTTCAATTTTGTAATAGCTTAGTTATTATTATTAGCTTATTACGTATTAGACTCTTAGACATAACACTTTTTTTTTTCTTTTAATCTGGGTTTTAAATTTTTTTTCCTTTTTTACTTATAATTTTATGGGCTGAAAAATCAAAATGGCCTACAAGGTATTTTTGGGCCAAAAATACATACTTGTGGGCCATTTTGGCCCATTGCTGAGATTTCTGGGCCCAAAATGGCCCAGAAATTGCTTCTGGGCCCAGAGGGGATGCGGGGGGCCGGACGGCTTGCCCCCCACACCTGTACCCCGTCATGCGGGACGGGGTACCCAGCCCCCGCACACCGGAGGCGGGGGACGAGGGGGATTTTTCCCATCCGCCCCATGCGGGGGCGGGGGGCGGGGGGGGGGGAGGGGGGGGCTACCCCGCACCGTATGGTGCGGGTAGCACCCCTAAGAGATAAACAAATTCAATATATTAACGAGGTTCGGCTTCACTGCCTACGTCCTCACCTTAAGCTACCTCTTGAGCATTTTTAAATTTACTATTCAACTTCTTTCAGGTGGAGTTAAAAACCTATTACACCTTTGAATAACACCGCTACAAAGGATCCGTGTAGAACATCTTCTACACTTGCAATCACCTTACACGTGGTGATTCAACTTCTACACGCACAAGGGTTATGCACACTATTTTTCTGATACAAGAGCTGATACTGATAGGTTATCAGAAAACACTTCTCAATGAGTGAAATAAGAACAATACAGCGAAAATTATATCTTTTAAAATGCTTAGAGATGAGAGAATGAAAGCTTTGAATAAATGTTGTATGCTCTGGATGTTGTGAATGTGAAGCTTTCAAATGATCTATTTATAGGCATATGAGACTTCATATTCAAATTTAAAAAGATTCACATGTCAAAGACATCATTCACTTTTTCAAAAAATTCAAATAAAATGTTCTTTTTTTTTTCAATTGTCAAAGATAACATCATTCATTTTTCAAAAACTTCAAACCTAATGTTTTACTTTTGGCATATGACAAAAGGAGCACACTTTACTTTTCAAAATTTTCAAACCTAATCTTTTTACTTTTTGCATATGACAAAAGGAGCACACTTTACTTTTCAAAAAATTCAAACCTAATCTTTTACTTTTTGCATATGACAAAAGGAGCACACTTTACTTTTCAAATATTTCAAACAAAATCATCTACCTTTTGCATAAGTCAAAAAAAGCATCAATCACTTTTGAAAATATTCAAATAAAATATGCATATGTGAAAGATGACAATCAATCATTTTTAATATTTTCAAAGTTCAACCCTTTAATCAAGGTATACACATGTGAAAAATGACAATCAATCATCTTTCAAAATTTTCAAATTTAATTTTCAAAAAATTCATGCACATGTGGAAAATGTATTTTAATGCGTTATGATAAAATATTAATTTTGAGCCTTAATCCTAATTTCAAATTTTTAAGAGATTTACAATATTACTCTATCACTTTAATGTGAACTTGTTCCCGTCTTGCTCATACTTGTTTCCTTGATGTGCTTGACTTCATTATGTAGATAACTTGAGTTTGAAACTCCTTTATTTTTTGAATTCATTTGTTATCATCAAAATCCATGTGTAGATATATAATTACACAAAACTTGAAACCTTGGGTTTAACAATCTCCCCCTTTTTTATGATGACAAATACTTGATAGAACCTGAAACCTGTATTAATATTTAAGCTCCCCCTGAGAATATGCGTTAGTTTTTCAAACAAAAGTATAAATATAATTCCAAACATATATAATAAGTTTAACAATTCGAACAATATTAATGTTCTAGTCTAACACTTCTCCCTCTTTTAGCATCATTAAAAAGGATCCGCAACAAGTAAATGTACTGAAGAAAACGGTGCGTTAGTAGACACTGTAGATAGTTGAAAAAAAATTGGATCCGTCCGTGACTCGACAAATGTGGCTGGAGATTTGAAAAAATCGCCTGATGTTATTGACAAACGAGATTAAAGACTCCGAGTTTCTAAAAAATGTCATTTTCACCGATCGGGAAAAAAAATCATATTGCTTTTTGACTTAGATGATAGCTCATCTGGTTCTTTATGCTATCTCTATAAAATCAGTCTTAAAGTTCATCTAATCCGCATCAAGTTTTCTTCTCATCTCTATAACTCATTTGCATTCCTTCAACATTCTCGTTTTAAGCCTTCTATTCTTTTCTCAATGGTTCATTCTTCTAACATTTCTTTAGATCCATCCATCAGGCATTCTACACTTCAACCTCCTATCCTTTCAGCAGCTGTCATTGGTGCCATGTTGTAGCAAGAAAATAAGAATCTGACTAATAAGTCAGATTCTGATGCTATCTATGACTTGGTAAGTCTTGGGACTCGCTACTCTTCCTCTATTGTTGCTTTTTCCCAGCGGCTACAAGCCAAAAATCATGAGTTGAAAAGCTCAAAAAATAAATTGTTGTACTTCAACGAATTGTTCAAGAGTCTCACACAAGGGAATAAATCATTCGGCAGAAGAATAAACAGTTGAAATCTTTATTAGATTCTTCATTCTGCTTGCCGGTTCCTATGGATAAAAATGACATGATATTATATGAAGAGAATGAGCGTCTCAAACATGAGGTTAAGAATCTCAAGTTTATGTAAAAGTATTTAAAAAAATTTGTCTCTATTTTTATTGACTCTAGTCTCTCTTTTAAGAGATATTCATAGCATGCATCATACCTATTTCTCTTCTGATCATACATAATTTATCTTCTAGTAAAGGTTTTGTGAAAATATCTGCTAACTGATTGTGTGTATTTGTGAACTCTAGTACTATATCGCCTTTTTGCACATGATCTCGAAGAAAATAATATCTTATTTCAATATGCTTAGTTCTAGAATGTTATATTGGGTTTTTTGAAAGATTTATAGCACTTGTATTATCACATGATTATACATGAGTTTAAAATCTTCAAGTTGTTGCTTCATGTAGAGAACTTGAGCACAACAACTACCTGCAGCAACATATTCTGCCTCAGCAGTAAATAGTGCAACAGAATTTTATTTTTTACTAAACCAGGAAACTAGTGCATGACCTAAGAAATGATATGCTCCACTAGTGCTTTTTCGATCCATTTTACAGCCAGCATAATCTGCATCTGTGTAGCTGATTAGATCGAAAGATATGTGCTTAGGGTACCATAACCCTAGGTTAATTGTACCACTAAGATATCTAAAAATGGGCTTAACTGCAATTAAATGTGATTCTTTTAGAGATGATTGAAAGCGTGCACATAAGCACACACTGAACATAATATCTGATCTACTGGTTGTTAAATATAATAAGCTACCAATCATACATCGATATATTTTCGAGTCAACTAACTTACCGGATTCATCTTTATCAAGTTTAGTTGATGAGCTCATTGGTGTTCCAATTTCCTTAACACTTTTCATCCCAAACTTTTTTAGTAATTCCTTAATATATTTTGATTGATTGATGAATGTTTCACTTTTTGCTTGCTTAATTTGCAATCCGAGAAAGAATGTAAGTTCTCCCCTCATGCTCATCTCAAATTCTTCCTGCATAGTCTTAGCAAAAACTTGACACATATTTTCATTAGTAGCACCGAATATTATATCATCAACATAAATCTGAATCAAAAGAATATCATCATTTTCATATTTAATGAAAAGAGTTGTGTCGATTTTTCCTCTTGAAAAACCTTTTTCAATCAAGAAACCACTGAATCTCTCATACCAAGCTCTAGGAGCTTGTTTAAGTCCATATATTGCTTTTGTGAGTTTGAAAACATGATTTGGGAAAATATGATTTTCAAAACCTGGAGGTTGCTCAACTTATACCTCTTCATTTATAAAACTGCACTTTTAACATCCATTTGAAAAAGTTTGAAATTTTTATAACAAACATATGCAAGTAGCATTCGAATAACTTCTAATCTTGCGACTGGTGCATATTTCTCATCATAATCGATTCCTTCTTCTTGATTAAAACCTTGGGCTACAAGTCGAATCTTATTTCTAGTAATGACTCCAGACTCATCTTTATTGTTTCTAAAAACTCATTTTATTCTAATAATAGTATGATTTTTGGGTCTAGAAACAAGTGTCCAAACATCATTTCTTTCAAATTCTTCTTGTATAGTTAGAATCCAAGATTCATCAAGAAGTGCATCATCAATATTTTTGGGTTCAATCTGATATAGAAAAGCAGTATGATTACAAATATTTCTAAGAGATGATCGAGTACTTAGACCTCGTGAAAGTTCTCCCAAAATTTGTTCCATTGGATGATTTTTCATAAATTTCTACTGTTTTGTTGCATCTTGTATTAAATTTTGATGATCTTTCCTGATGGTTCCATGTTGAACTTCTTCTATTGTATTCTCTTTGTTGAGATTGAGACTTTCCGTATTATTTATACATCCTGTTTTTTCATCAATAGATTTCTTGTAAAATGGAGAATTAGATTCATCAAATACTACATACATAGATTCTTGTACAGTTAAAGTCTTTTTATTGAATACTCTATAAGCTTTACTATTAGTAGAATATCCGAAAAAAATACCTTCATCAGATTTTGCATCAAACTTGCCTAAATTATCCCTATCATTCAAAATAAAATATTTGCATCCAAATACATGAAAGTAACCAATGTTGGGCTTTTTCTCATTCCAAAACTCATAGGGGGTTTTATTTAATTTAGATCTTAGCACAACTCTATTTATAACATAACATGCAGTATTTACCGCTTCGGCCCAAAAATAACTAGGCAAGTTATTCTCATTGAGTATTGTTCTTGCCATCTCTTGAAAAGATCTATTTTTCCTCTATACTACCCCATTTTGTTGAGGAGTTCGAGGAGCAGAAAAATTATGCACAAAACCATTTTCATCACAAAATATTTCAATATTTTTATTAACAAACTATTTTCCCCTATCACTTCGGATACTTAAAATAGTATAACCCTTTTCATTTTGAATTCTCTTGTATAACTTGGTAAATGCATTATGTGCCTCATCTTTATGAGCAAGAAAGATGACCCAAGTATATCTAGAGAAATCATCAACAATAACAAATGTATAATATTTTCCTCCTAGACTTGCAACTCTATTTGGTCCAAAAAGATCCATGTGTATCAGTTGCAATGGTCTAGTAGTGGAAATATGTCTCTTGGTTTTAAAAGAAGTTTTTGTTTGTTTACCAAATTGGTATGCATCACAAATTTTGTCTTTAAGAAAATATATTTTTGGTAAACCTCTCACAAGATCATTTTTTGAAAGTTTAGAAATAAGTTCCATGTTGGCATGACCTAGTCTTCTATGCCATAACTAACTAATTTCATTTTGAGCTGAAAAATAAATTGCATCTTGTGAGGTAATTTCTTCAAAATCGATTGTATAAACATTGTTCCTTCTAAAATCAATAAAACAAATATTACAATCATGATCATTCAAAATAATGCATTTATCCATTTTGAAAGTAACTGTAAATCCTTTATCACATAATTGACTTATGCTCAAAAGATTATATTTAGACATTCAACAAGTAGAACATCTTCAATTATGAGAGAAGATTCATTACTAATTTTACCTATTTCCATGATCTTCCCTTTCGAGTTGTCTCCAAATGTCACGTGTCCTTCTTCTTTAGATCTAAGATCAAAGAACTTAGTCTTGTCTCCCGTCATATGTTTTGAACATCAACTATCTAAAAACCATTTGTTTTTGCTTGAGGATGACTTCATGCATACCTATAAAAACAATTAAAATGATTTTTCTTGGTACCCAAGTTCTTTGGATCCTTTATTTATTAGTATTAGAAGAAACAAGATTTTTAGGTACCCATATGGCCCTAATAATCATTGTATGATTTCTTCTAATAGGACAAGTATGATAATTATGATCATTTCTATTATAGAAATTGCAAATAGCATGTGCCATATATGAAGAACTTGAATGATTATAATAATATCTTTTTTCGACAAAATTATTTTTATGAAAAGAATTTTGAATATTGGTCTTTGATGTAGAAGGATTATTAAAGAAATTTTTATAAGGTTTGTATTTTTGTTTTGGCAAATATCCCAAGCCTGCCTTGTCAAAAACACATCTTTGACTACCAAGAAGTTTTTTAAAATTTCTTTTTCCATTCGTAAAGTTTTCAACAATATTTTCTAAATCAGTTTTCTTCTTATTCAACTCAAGATTTTCATCTTTCAAAATGATACTTTTTTTTCTTAAAATATCAATTTCGTTTGTTAAAGAAAAATTTTTCTTTTTCAAAACAGTATACTTGATACCCAATTTTTCAAATTCCTCATACAACTCTTCTAAAACATTTTGCAATTCTTCATATGAAGGATCTTCAATATTATCAAAATTTGTTACCTCAATGTCATCTTTAGCCATAAGATAAAGATTTGCTGATTCTCCATTGTTTGCTTCACTATCTGAGCTACTTAAATTATCATCCCATGTAACTTTCATTACTTTCTTGTCCTTATTTTGATCTTTCTTTAGCAGAGGACAATCTGACTTGATATGACCAGGCTTATTGCATTTATAACAAATTAAAGTGTCATTTTTACCTGAATATTTCTTTGAAAACTTTTTAAAGGATTTCCTCGGAGGAGTTTTATTTTTCTTTAAGAACATCTGAATT
Source organism: Carya illinoinensis (assembly GCF_018687715.1). NCBI lineage: Eukaryota > Viridiplantae > Streptophyta > Magnoliopsida > Fagales > Juglandaceae > Carya > Carya illinoinensis. Next base: position 7,910,057 of record NC_056753.1, read on the forward strand.
CTTCTTGTTATCATCGTAACTTTTTCATCTTTGTCTTCATTTTCCCCATCGTCATCACTTTCACTTTCATGAGAAACAACTTTAAGTGCCAAGCTCTTCTTTGACTTTCCTTCTTCTTCTCCTCGTTTCAATGTGCACTCATGGGTGATAAGTGACCCGATGAGTTCATTCACTTCGAGTTTCTTGAGGTCTCTAGCTTCAAGAATCGCTGTCACTTTTGATTCCCAGCGTTTTGGTAGATAGTTGAGAATTTTTCTTACTATCTCCACTTTGGAATAAACTTTGCCAAAAGCTGTCAAGCTGTTTATGATGTTAGTAAAATGAGTATGCATACTATAAATAGATTCATCATCATTCATCTTAAACATTTCATATTCATAAATAACAATATAAATTTTTGATTCCTTGACTTGCGAAGTTCCTTTATAAGTAACTTCCAAATTATCTCAAATTTCTGTTGCCGTAGCACAAGTCATTATTCTATTAAACTCATTTCCATTGAGAGCATTAAATAATAAATTCATAGTAGTTAAATTCAAAGTATAAAGTCTATTGTCTTCACGATTAAACTCTTCTTCTTCCTTTTTGACCTTTACTCCATCAACCACTTTTGTTGGAATATAAGGTTCATTTACAATGCATTTCCAGATTTCTCGACCTTGAGTTTGAAAGAATATTCTCATTCTAACTTTCCAGAATGAGTAATTATCTCCACAAAAGAGTGGAGGCTGACTGCTAGATTGACTTTCACCAAATGAAACTGCAATGTTAGCCATAAGATCTTAACTCAAAAGATAGTTAATCTTATAATAGAGCTCTTAGTTCTAATACCAATTGTTGCCCAGATGACTAACACAAGAGGGGGGGTGAATTGAGTTGTATTAAAAAAATATTAATTATAAATCAAATATATAATATAAAATATAAACAAAATATGAAATAACAATAAATATAAAGAGTAAGGGTAAGAGAGAAGCAAACTCAGTATGTTAACGAGGTTCGGCCCCACTGCCTACGTCCTCGCCTCAAGCTACCCCTTGAGGATTCCCAAATTCACTATTCAACCTCTTTCAGGTGGAGATAGAAACCTATTAGATATTTGAACAACACCGCTACAAAGGATCCGTGTAGAACACCCTATACACTTGCAATCACCTTACACGTGGTGATTCAATTATTTTCCGTGTAGAACACTTTCTACACGCACAAGGGTTATACACACCCTTTTTCTGATACAAGAGCTGATAGTTGGTAGGTTATTAGAAAACACTTCTCAATGAGTAAAATAAGAACAATACAACGCAAACTATATCTCTCAAAATGAACAAGGATTAAGGCTCAATGCTTAGAGAAGAGAGAATGAAAGTTTTGAATGAATGTTGTATGCTCTGGATGTTGTGAATGTGAAGCTTTCAAATGATCTATTTATAGGCATATGAGATTTCATATTCAAATTTAAAATGATTCACATGTCAAAGACAACATCATTCACTTTTTCAAAAAATTCAAATAAAATGTTCTTTTTTTTTCAATTGTCAAAGATAACATCATTCATTTTTCAAAAATTTCAAACCTAATTTTTTACTTTTGGCATATGACAAAAGGAGCACACTTTACTTTTCAAATATTTCAAACCTAATCTTTTATTTTTTGCATATGACAAAAGGAGCACACTTTACTTTTCAAAATTTTCAAATCTAATCTTTTTACTTTTTGCATATGACAAAAGGAGCACACTTTACTTTTCAAAAAATTCAAACCCAATCTTGTACTTTTTGCATATGACAAAAGAAGCACACTTTACTTTTCAAATATTTCAAACAAAATCATCTACCTTTTGCATAAGTAAAAAGAAAACATCAATCACTTTTGAAAATATTCAAATAAAACATGCACATGTAAAAGATGACAATCAATCATCTTTAATATTTTCAAAGTTCAACCTTTTAATCAAGGTATGCACATGTGAAAGATGACAATCAATCATCTTTCAAAATTTTCAAATTTAATTTTTAAAAAATTCATGCACATGTGGAAAATGTATTTTAATGCTTTATGATAAAATATTAATTTTGAGCCTTAATCATAATTTTGAATTTTTAAGAGATTAACAGCATTACTCTATTACTTTAATGTGAACTTGTTCCCTTATTGCTCATACTTGTTTCCTTGATGTGTTTGACTCCATTATGTAGACAACTTGAACTTGAGACTCCTTTATTCTTTGAATTCATTTATTATCATCAAAATTCATGTGTAGATATATAATTACACAAAACTTAAAACTTTGGGTTTAACACTTCGTATAGCAGGTAAGTGCTCATACTTATCAAAAACAAAATTGTCCATATTGTCAAAAACAAAACTTCTCATACTTCTGTCTTATATTTTTTAATTTTTGGCTGTAGTTATGTTAGGGATCTTAATGATCCTTTCATGCAGAAAGAATTAAAGAAAGAGCATCAATTGTCCCTTCAATTTTTTCAAGTTGTTGAGGCTGAAGTCTAAGTCTGTTAATAAAGATATGGTCTAAAGGGCCATCGATAAAACTGGGTACTTTTTTTTAGAATCTGATTAGAATTTTGGATGTGTTGGACGCTGACAGATATTAATGTTATCTTGGTTAGTCAAAGTGATGAGGTAATAATGCATTGTAGGATGAACATTATTGAAAAATCTCGGAGTTTTATGGTATCTAATATTTATGGTGAGAGTTGCTTAGCAGGAAGTGAAACATTATTGTCTAATGTTAGACATAGCTTTGTATACTTCGGTTTTATTGGAATACAGGGAAATCTTGGGCCAGAGATGGAGATTCAAGGTGAAAGATACTTGCCAGCCAGTATTCAGGTTGGGTTTTCCTCACTTTGAAGGTGAAAATCCATATGTTTTGCTTTTCATCAAACAGACTCCCACCAACCAGAGAGACATCATGGCTTCTTTTTAACTTAGAAGGGGATGTTTTGGTATGGTTTCGGGATGTAGCAGGAAGTGGTCTCTTCACTGGAAATTTTTTAAAAATTTTGTTTGCCCAGCAGCATATAATGGAAGCTTGGGCAAGGTTGAGAATCTTCAACAGTTGCTATTTATTAGTCACAATTCAAGGCTCTCAAATATAATTGAAGGGTTGCTAGAGAAGCACAAGCCTGGCTGCATTCTAACTTCTAAGTAAGAGCACTAGCATTGTACTTATCAAATTTATCTTTAAAATTTGATGAAAAGTACATATTTTTTATAAATCTAAAATCTTCATATATATAATTCTACATTGGATTAGCCATTTGATTCATCAAAATAATAATATAATATTATTTTTTTAATAATAATATTTTTAATTTTTTTCTTCATATTTTGTAATTATACTAACTATATGGACATTAATAGTTTAATTTAGTATTTAAATAATTGATTCCCAACTAATTTAAAATAAAATAAAATAAAACTATTATCTATTAAAATTAGAATAAAATATTAGTTTAAATGTAGAATAGTAGACTTTTAAATTTGAAGGAAGAGCAACAATTACTGTAACTCAAAACTTCCCAAATACCTCTTTGATAAATTTAATGTAGATTCATTTTAAGTAAATTTATTAAAATTTGAAGATGTATTGATTTTTGATGAAGTTAATGCTAGTGCTATAAGGGATGAGATAAAGGTTGTGCGAGTACTAGATTTTAGAATTGGGGCTGAATTCTGAAATTTAAGCCCATGGGCTTACTTTTTGGGTCATTATAATGGGCTAAGTTTTAGCCCAATCTTGGATATAGTAGCATGCAAGCAAATGCAATGGAAATCTTAAATCCTACTCAAAATTATAAAAACCTGGGGCATTAAGCCGTCCAGCCGAGATTGACTGGTAGACGGTTCAAAACTTCCTAAAACACTTTCAGCTGCCACATCCAAATTGTTCTAAATTTCTGCACTGTATTTGGGGAATAATTCTTGGGGTTCTTCGCCTTAACTTGTGTATTTCTCTTAACATTAATGACTACTTTATTCAAGAAAAAATAAAATAAAATTCTTTAGAAACATAAACTTTTCTTTCTCAGTCCACCAGAAAGAAATCTATTTTCAGTTCTCGTGTGGATAATGGAACACTAACGCCCAGTTTAGATTTGGAAAACATCTCGTTTCAGCTCATCTCATCTTATTATTACAAATTTTTTAAATTTTCACACAAAATATAATAAACAATTCAACTTTTTTAAATTTTAAAATAATAATAAGATTAAAAAATAATATTTTATTTAATTTTTATTTTTCATCTAAAATCATCTCATCTAATTTTTTAATTCATACCGGTCTGATGCGAATATCCAACAATACATTTATTTTTCCCAGAAATTAGGCGGAAAATTCAGTAATACCCAAAAAAATATTGGTCTTAAAAGTTAAAAAAACCTTGGGTTCAGATCTTATACAGGATCCATGTAAAGTAAAATTTGTGGTTGTCCAAGGTCTTGTCTATACGAAGAAGAATAATATAGAGAAGATCCAATTTCACAATCAAGTATCATCAGCTTGATGGGCTGTGAGGTTTTGAAAGAAAAAAGCATGGACCACACTGATGGCGTAGGCCTTCAAAACCATACAACAAAAATAAATACAATAATAACAAATATTGCAGCAGCTATCAATTTTAGCAAAGCTGCCTTTGGTCAGGTCTCTCAGTGATAAAACAACCAACAAATTGGACACCGTTTGCTGCAGTTTTTGTCATTTTCTCTCTTCCCCTGGTAGAGAAATGTGCACAAACACACCTCACAAATTCTGCTCACATGTCGTTTTAGAGGCTTTTTTTTGTTTTTACAGATAATTTGGTCTCATCTTATTTTATATCTTTTAATTATTATAATTTTCTTAAATTCTTATATAAAATAAAATAAATAATTTAATTTTTCAAATTTTAAAATAAAAATAATATTTTATTAAAAAAAATCTGCTGCTTTTTTAAGGCTTTTTATACTGAGGTTGTGTCATTGTGACCTAATTCTTACGCCACTTCTGTGTTGAAGAGTGGTTGGAATCTTGGATCAATTGGCAATCAATGTCTTGACAGATGGATGCAAGTTTTCCATGTAAAGCCAATAAATACATTACTTCAATAATGAAAAATTTTAGGATACGTTAGATTGTTTTTTTACAGGATGTTGTTACTCAATCCCATCATTTTGATCTATCAAAGTTACCATTAATGTAATTGTATTTTTTTTCCTTTTCTTTTAAATATTTTTTAAATATCGTTAAACATTTAAAAAAATAAATACAAAAATTTACCAATAATCACTTCTTTAACCATTAAAAAAAAAATACACGAGACGGGGCAAAACTAGGGGCCACTTATCATTTTTTCTATTTTATAATAAATTAACTTTACAATCTAACATATAACGTCAAGTTATGTTGATTTGTGGGTTACTTACGTGAGATTTCTTTGTAGTTAAAAGTATTTCTTTAATTTAAATCGACATATTACATCCTCTAATCACAATCTTTTTTTTTTATCAAATATCACTTTTCTTGTTGAAACATAACTTTTAAGATAACAAAACAAAACACAATAATACAATTATTACTGTTGAATCTCAATAATGTGTTACTTTATAGCATGCAATAATTGATAGGTTTTTTAGTGAGTTGCATTGTTATTGAATTTTATGAAAATAGATAGAATATAATAAGTATTTTGAATGGGAATTTTTGAAAAAATATATAGGTATATTTAAATGTTGTTTGGATAGAATTGTTTTGGTTTTTATACAAGTTGTATTAATTGTTGTACTTTTATATTTTCATTAAAATCTAGAAAATAGATTGAATGAAAAATGAAAAGTTAAAATAGATTTTTTTTTTTTCCAATTTAGAGATGTTTGGATTGAAATTACGATTTTTTTTTTTAAAAATAAATTGAAAAAATCTATTCGTCATCTATTTTCTCATCATCTTTTCATAATTCCATAATGCGGCATTTGATAATATGTTCATAAATAAAATATAATAAATAATTTTTAATCATATCATGAGATGATGAGAATTAAAATGATAAGTAATATTACTAAAAAACAATTATGAGAAAACGTTAACCATTAACTAGTATTGTTCTTATTGCATTCTCTCATATGATAGATTCACAAAATTTTTTGAGTCCTAATCTAAAAAAAAATAGAGGAAAATACATAAAATCCTCTCAAACTACACTCATCCCCTAAATTATCAACCTTTTGAATTTCCTCCAAACTATAAAAGAATTACAATGTATTCCTTTTCCCCTTAAAAAGGCAACTTTTTCCAGTTTTTTTAAAAAATACTTTCCAGGTTAATATATATTTTAATTTTTTTTGAAATTATTTCACACAGTTTAATTTTTGATTTTTTCATAATTTATTTTTTTAATTTTTTTTTATCAAGGGTATTGATGTCCTATTTTTCATTGAGGTGGAAAATTGTAATTTTGGGTTGTTGGAGGGAGTGATTGAAAAAATTAATAGTGTAATGGGGTAAATATTAAATATATTTAAAAAAAAAAAACTTACTTTTCTATATTTAGTTATTGATACGTTAAATTTAAAATTTAAAATTTAAATTAAAAAAATAAAAAATAAATCTTGTAAATAAAAATAAAAACAAACAGATAACATTACTCGGATGGTAGTTGAAAATAAAAATGAAAACTTTATTTAATCCCGCAACTTATCACAAACATTTTAAGAAGATCCCCGTTACGGATTCGTATCACATTCACATAGACCTCGTGATGGCGACGAGAAGTCGCACCTCAAGCCGATGAAGCTTCGTTGAAATCTCTATTTCATTTTCGTTTTTTTCGTTGTTTTTAAGTTTTTCCCAGAAAATAAAAAAACGTATAGAAAGTACAAAAAACAAAGCAGGAGTGACGGTCCCAGTTTGGTGAGATTTTTTTTCGTTTCTGTTTTCATTTTCTCGTTCCCTCTGTTTCTCCTTCAGATTCAGAGTCTTCTCTGCCTCTGTCTCAGGCTTGTAGTATTATCAGGGTAACCCTCGCAACATTTTCAGTTGACCCAAAAGAAATCCACTACTACTTCTCTCCTTTCTAATCTCTATTATTGTGTAAATATCAGTTCATTCCCCAAACATCATTTTAAACCTTCCTGCATTTCAGCTTCCGTGGAGGATTTTGTTAAACAGTCCTGCAACTCACAGTTCAGGTCTATCCTTTGACTCTCAAGTTGTCCTTTTGTAATTCTTTGACGTTTTGGTTAGTTAGAGCTTCGTTCTAGTCGATATTCTTCGAATATTGGCCTCTGCTAAATTCGCCGAGATAAAGTGTTTTCTTCAGTGTCTTCGGAGATTTAACAAGTGGGTAGAAGGTAATATTTTCCAGATCTTCATTATTTGTTTCCTTTCTTATCCTTCAGCCGTTTATATCTGTTTTCTGCAGAGTGGGACTAAAGTTTGGATAATTGGTGTTTTCATGGTTATGCAACTGTATGATGTGCAAGTGGCAATAGTTTCTTGAAACTGTTTGAGATCTGTTTTTTTTTTTTTTTTTTTTTTCAATTTTCTTTTTCTTTTATGTTTTTTCTTGGTTGAGATGTGCGACGTTACAGTTTTGTTGTTACATTATTTTAACAATGGCCTTATGGCTGAAGTTGGATCCTCAAGCGTTGGAGTTGTGGAGATTTATGGATAACAAGACTAACTCTCCTCAAGATTTATGGATAACAAGACTAACTCTCCTTATGGCTGGAGTTCCATCTTTTTTTAATAATAAAAAAAGATATTCTAATATATAAATTTTATTTAAAACATTATGTAGGGTCTAATTGGTTCTTACACAACATATACTTGTATCATTGTCCAAAGGCGGGTGTGTTTGTTACAAGAATTAAATGGGAATTGCATTTTTGAAGGTAAACTTTCCCATTTTATTTTTATTTGTTGCATTACAAAGTCCAAATTTTCTGGAAGCTTTGAAATGTTACTTGCGGAACAATTTGCAGAGAGGATGTTTATTAGTGTCATTATTGCATACTTCTTGTGGATTATTGGAACATCTTCATGGCACTAATTCCAAATTTTGTCCAATTGAATAGCTAAACTGGAAGCGGTTGATTTTTTGTGGGGGTAACTATTTTAGTTCTTTTAACTGTTTGAGTTTACTTTTGAGATGTGTCCCAGTTTGTGTATGCATGTTGTTGAGTGGCAGAAAGATGGCTGATCAGATAGTTGATGAAAGACATTTTAATTTTCATGTTTTCCATTCTTAGTAATTCCATTAGACCCGTTGTAAAAAGTGAAGATTTAGCAATGGCAATGGGCATCCCGTTTTTGTTTTGTTTTCATTATGGTGGCGTATGTATCCACTTATTTACAACTTTCATACTTGGAGAACTATACAACTTTAAATGCTCCATGTATATATCCACAGATTACTGACTTAAAAGAATGATCCACAGACTTGCAATGTTCATAGTTGGAGACTATACAACTTTAAATGCACCATATTGGGATCAATACAATTTTGTCATTAGAAGAGAACTTGTTTCTATGCAGGAAAATCACGATGATTTATGTTTACACTTTCAGGGGCTTATAGTGTGCTGATCCAAGTGGTCTACTTAACATTTTCAGGTGAAAACCGCTTCAATTTAGCAGATATTTAGATATACATGCCAAACTCTCAGCCCCAATGATCTAGATGCCCTTGGCTGCAATCAGGGAGTAAATAAGCTATTTGAAGAAATGTGGTTGGCTTGCATTCAGCTGAAATGAAGACTATACAGGTTCTGCTGATCTACCACTTTACAAGTTTACTCTCTGAATTTTAGCATGGAAATCTCTTTCTTTTTGCTTTTAGATTTTAATTCTTTTATGAATATTGAGTTGTCGATTTTCTACCCTGGATCTCATACAGCCTTCCCAAATCATGATATTCACAAACCATTACATGCAGCGCATTCCCAAATCTCATTTTCATTGCACATTCTACCACTTCATAGTTCAGATTATGTTGTGAAGTAACATTTTTTTTTTGTAAGTGATTATGTTTACAAATAACATCAATACCATTTAGCTTTTAACAAGTAATGTGCAATTCTGAATTCTTTTTATATATATATATATATTTATTTTGATAAATAAGAAACATTTTTGATCGAATGAAACTAGGCGAAACCCATGTACACAGAAAGTATACAAAAGCGACACCTAATTACATTCTGGAGAGCTGGAAAGAAAACAGGAACTCATGAACATTCCCTCCCTTTAGTACAATAGCAGAAAACCACTGAACCAAAGAAGATACAAAAAAATTCGAGATTTGCTCCATAGCTCGCTCCTTGCTGAAGCATCTCTCATTCCTTTCCATCCATAAACAGCACATTAAGCACAAAGGAATCATCCTCCACACTGCTGCCAGTTGAGAACTATTATGATGCCTAGTCCAACATGCTAGGAACTCCACCACACTTTTTGGCATAACCCAACGCAACCCAGATCTGCTAAAAATGCCATCCCATAACTCCCTAGTCACCTCACAATGTAGAAGTAGATGATCAATTGATTCACCATTTTTCTTACACGTGAAACACCACTCTATTACGGTCATCCCACATTTCCTTAAATTATCAAATATCAAAATCTTCCCTAGTGCAGCTGTCCAAGTAAAAAAGGCAACTTTAGATGGCACGGAAACCCTCCAAATACTCTTCCACGGAAACTAGATATGCTGTTGATCTGTCAACACCTTATAAAATGATTTAACAGAAAACTTGTTGCTCCCCGTATGTTTCCACAGCATTCAATCTATCCCATTTCCTATTTTCAGGGAATACAAAAAGCTGAAAAAACCTGCTATCTCATCAATTTCCCAATCCTGTGATTACTAGTAAATATCACATTCCAATGCACAGTCCCATTAGCACGACACAACACCTCTGAGACAGCAACGTGCTGATTTTCAACCAAGCTGAAGAAATTCGGAAAAACAGTATGAAGAGCTCTCTCACCACACCATTCATCAAACCAGACATGCATTCTTGCACCCTCTCCTACCTCAAACTTAAGATGTTTTTAAAAAAATGTGCCACCCCTTTCTAATAAATTTCCAAAGCCTCACACCATAAGTCCCACTACCCTCCTAGAAACCCTTCCCCCCCCCCCCCCCCAAAAAAAAAAAATACTTCCATACTTTCGATCAACAACCTCTCTCCACAATGAATCCCCTTCTAATTGATATCTCCACAACCACTTTCCTAATAGAGCTTTATTAAAAATTCTAAACAATTTTTCAATCCAATTTGCCACACCCACCGGTCGCGGAAACAAAGAAAATATGTAGGGAGATTGGAAAGGGTGCTTTTAATAAGGGTTAATCCCCCCCGCCCCCCGATAGATATAGCCGCTTCCAACCTTACGATCTTCTCTCAACCTTCTCTACAACACCATCCCAAATATTCTTTGCTTTAAAAGATGCCCCCAATGGAAGCCCAAGATATTTCATTGGAAGGGAAGCAACTTTGCAGACCATCAAATCCGCTAAGAGCATTCACATCCCATTCTCCATCCCCATCTCTATAATTTAACTTAAAATCACCTTTCCTCAAATTTTTCCCTAAATTTTATTCATCTTCTAAAAACCTCCCACATCCCATTCCCCATCCCTATCTCTATTCTATTAAATAATATTTCTCTATTCTTTTTTTTATTACTTTTTTCTCTCTCTTCCATTTACAATCTTAACTACTAACTCTTTTGTCTTATTATCTTTTTTTTCAAATATCAATTTCTATTAAATTTTTTTATGATTTTGACTATCAAATACAATATTTTTTTAACCGAAATTCGTATTATAAAAATAGTAATTTTTTTATTTAATTAGTGCATTTTCCGAACTGAATATACCCAATTAAAAAAAATAGAAAACGGTAATTAAAACAATAAATACCCATTCAATCAGACCTGTAAAATTGCCTATAACTCACACCGGGCATTAGTTTAACAGCAGAACTCGTCCCTGTACTTGCCTACTTGGCCCGAGTTTATAAGTGTGTTTTCTTTAAAATCTCCTAACTAAACCATCCATTATCCAAACAAGAAAAACACTCGAAACCCATACCCAATGGCCCTGTCTGAGAACGGCGAGATTGAAGTGACGGGCGCATCTTTCAGCCGATTCGACGTCGTCTCGGATCAGTCCGATCACTCCTACTTCCTCCTGAACCGGCCCAAAAAGGACGCGAGATTGCTTTGTTAATGATAACAGTAAGACGCACAAGAAGATCATGCAGGAGTGGAGGATTCTAGAGAAGAACCTCCCGGAGTCGATCTTCGTGCGGGTCTACGAGAAGCGCATCGATTTGCTCAGAGCCGTGATCGTCGGCGCCTCCGGCACACCGTACCACGATGGGCTCTTCTTCTTCTTCTTCGTTAGTTTCCGGGAAAGCGTTGCGTGAGCGAGAAACTGAGGGAAAGAGACTTATTGAAGTGGGTTTGGAGTCAGGCAGAATCCAGCCGTGCTGCGTTGCGAGGTAGGGGGGGAGGGGGGGAAAAGAAGACGCGGGCTGGAAGGGGCAACCGTTGGGGCGAGAGAGCGATGCGGATGTACAGTGGGTCCTCAAATATGGGGACCTCCTGTAGCACCCCTAATTTTCATCCCCATTTTGGGGAACGGGATGGAGAGGGTTTTTGAGCCAAACCGCATAATTTTTCCCTAAATTATAAGGATAGGGTGAGATGCAGAACGGGATGGGAATGCTCTAAGAGGTTGATATTCTCCACATCCCCCTACGGAACTTTATTATTATCATGCAAGCAATTCTGAATCTACAGTCAAGCATTTGTGATACTGTATTATTATCAACTATAATGGTTGAGTTGATGTCACCCCTACTTCCAAATTATTGTCCCCTACAGTCACCAACAGTGTTGGTAAAAATGCGCTTAAGTGCAAAGACCGAAGAGCGTTGCTTACCAAAAGCAAAGCACATTTAGAAAAGCATGCATCAACCATGCTTATTGGCTCTTTATTTTATAATGAGGTTAAAGCACAAATAACGCACTATTGCAGTAATTACAGTTTTAACTATTGTTTTTTATCTAGACCATTAATTTAGATTAAGTAGATGAGAAAGAAGATGAGGCTACAAATATTTTGATGATAATGATGATGGTCCTATGCTTAATGATGAGAATGATTATATACTTTAGAATTTCACGGTATTGCTTATTTTAGCATAGAAGTCTTGCAATTCTTGTGTTTTTTGGTCATTGCCTTTTGGCTATACTTTTATTCTACCATGTACATTATTTTGATTATGGCTACTGCATATTGTGGTTGTGTATATTTGTAAAACACAAGAAAATTATGTAAAATGTTATGTTGAAATTTGTGTAATTAGTTGATCGCTCGATTGACATGTTGCATAATATACTGATAAAATATCACGTTGCATGATACTCTAGGAAATTGAGTTAATAGGTAAATGTATTACTGTCTTGCTCTTAAACCTTTTTTATTGTATTTATGAATATTTTGTTATTAGACACTATTTTTTGAAAATAAAAAGCTCTACTTTAATCAGGTGTGGGATCCACTTCATGCTCTGAGTCTGTGCTTGGGTTCTAGGTGGCATTTGCACTTAAAGTGTGCTTGGCGCTTTCACCAATACTGGCCACCAACAAAACACTAACACCAATTTGGCTTTTATATACACATATGATAAATGGATTAGATAAGTTGGGTATTAATAGCAAGTAATATCTTTTTTTTTTTTTTTTGATAAGTAAAACCAAAGTATATTAATGAAAAGAATAGGCAAAAGCCATGTTCAGTACAATGAAAGCCCTACTATGTAGGCTCAATAGATACAAGAAAATCATGGAGATTTTGGCCATTAAAATTAACAGCAATGGCCCAAGTACAAAGAGTTCTAAAAAAGAAAGCTTTTAGTTCCTCCATAGATCTCTCTTTGTCCTTGAAAGTCTGTTCATTATGCTCTTGCCACACACACCACATGATGCAAATGTGGATCATCTTCCACATAACCTTGATCTGTTGAATGCCTCTCAAATCTGTCCAACAAGCCAAAACCGCCACTACTGTCTCAGGCATAACCCAGCCCAAGTCTAGTCTACTAAATTTCTCATTCCATAACCCTCGAGCTACCTCACAGTGTAGTAAAAGATGGTCTACAGATTCCCCCCCATTCCTACACATGCAACACCAATCCTCGATGATTACCCTTCTTCTCCTCAAGTTGTCCGTTGTGAGAATCTTACCCAAGGAAGCGGTCCACACATAGCAAGTAATATATCTATGGATTTCAATTAAGCATTATGGTCTTATAGTCTTCTATATATAACCATATACATTTTGCACACATAAAGTTATGGTAGAGAAGAAATTATGGTGAATATTTTTACTTATTTTAGAAAGCCAAAATAATTAACTTGTGTTCTCCAAAACCAAAGTAGATATACCGTCCTTTCTTTTCAATACTAATAGTGGTGCGTTTCTGCTAGCTGCAGCATTTGTGATATCTCGTCACTAAATGAAGTGAGCTTCTATGGAGTCACAGAGCACACAAGAAATACAATCCTCAACTCAAGTTTCACATGAGTCCCAAGGTGAACAACCAAACAACCACAAAACTGAGGCTCCTGTCACAGACTCAGGTTCAGTATCTGCTTCGAGCAATGATAGCAAAAAGGTTTCGCGCGAAGATATTGAACTTGTAAGAAAACTCTTTCCCTTTTTTGTCATTCTAATTATCTTACTAAGGAAAAAAAAGGGATTTCAACTAATGTTTTTCTTATATTTATGTGGATAATTATACAAAATGGCTGTTGTAGGTCCAGAATCTAATAGAGCGATGTCTACAATTATATATGAATAGAGATGAGGTGGTTAAGACCCTCTTGACTCGTGCAAGGATAGATCCTGGATTTACAACTCTTGGTAGGCTGCCCATTTTTAGTCTTTGACCTGCTGTTTGTTTGTTGTATTAAAAATTTGTTAATTCTGGTTGGTCGGTAGTGATAATACTCTAATGGTTGCTGCTTAGAAAAAAAAAATAATAATTGAATGCTTGATGAAGTGGAAAACTGAAAAGAGAAATTTTTAGTTTTTATTTTTATTTTTTCAATTTCTTTGTCACATATCATTATCTGTATTTGTGAATCTATTTCTTTAATATGAGATTGCCCTTCAAAGTAATCAAAATACGTGATTGAAGCATTTTAATCTATAGCATTGCTCTTTATTTATATATTTGTTTTTTATTCAGTATGGCAGAAGTTGGAAGAAGAAAATGCTGATTTTTTTAGGGCCTATTATATACGGCTAAAATTGAAAAAACAAATCCTCCTCTTCAATCATCTGCTTGAGCATCAGTATCATCTGATGAAGTATCCCGTACCTCCAAAGGTTCCTTTGGCCCCAATACAAAATGGAATTCATCCCATGCCTGGTAAGTCTTCGCCCTTCACTGTTATAGTTGTTAAACAGAACTAATTACTTGTTATGTATGTGAGTAATAGGTAGTTTATTTTATAATCTGTTGTTAGTTATTAATTAGGAATAAGAGGTTAGATTCATGGTTATCATTTTAGGTTAAGGTTATCCTTTGACTTTTATCAATTTAGGACTCTTTTAGGATATAGGTATGGTAGTTGATTTCTTATATCTTCTTTGTTAGCCTTTATAAGGTATTTAACGTGAATGATAAATGAGTAGTGAAGAAATGAGTGGCGAAGAAACTCATTATCAAACTGTCTCTCTCTGTTTGGGAGGTCAGTTTTCCATGAATTAAACTAATTCAGAAGGTATTTGGTTCCTTCACAGAAACTGTAAGTTCCTTCTTATGTTTGCACGGAACACTTGGTATCATAGCAAACGTAATGGACCACCAGCATGGTTCCTGTTGTGAAGCCGAGCATCAAATGTTGGAAAAAAATTCAAGAAATATACTTGAGTATTATGCTAGAGGTAGATTTAATTAGGGATAAAAGACAGGAACAAATACAGCATTTGCATTCCCGATCGACTGGGCCATACAGCTTCTTTCCCTTCTATGGAAATTCTAGTTCTAATGAGACAAATATTGAGATGTGCATATCTCCTAGATTCACAGATAAATTGAAATTCTCTGATGATGAATGGCTGGCTGTATCAGAAACTTGTATTTTCACAGAACCTACCAGTGCCCCCACCGCTTTAGGTTTCAATTTCAAAAGGAAAATCTGGTTCACCTGCTTACATGATTAATAAAGAAGCAATGTGCCATCCTAATTTCCCTTGTGGAGCATGACTTAATGGCTTATGCCCAAATTGTTCTGTCATGGCAACTACTGTAACAGCAAAGACCACTGCTAAGGCAAAGATTGTACCCAAAGCCAAAGATCGAGATGGGCAAGATAGAGAGGACATCAGAGGAGCCTCCAGGGAAGGAAGCCTCGGCTTCCAAAGGTAGTCAAGAAAGATATGAAGCTCTAGAGCATTAAGTCGCTGGTGAAGAAGGCTATAGCCAAGAAGCAGAATTAAGGAGTTGGACATGCAGTGGGAGTGTTTGATCTGTTAGTAGTAATGGATCCATACTTATTGAACAAGAGTTATGGAACTGGAAAAGCAGTCGGAGTGTTTGATCCAATTAATGGTAGCAGATAGTGCCTGCCTGTAGTGATGGAGCCATACATATCAGTGTGCTTGACAACAGGGCTTGGATGAAGTCGCTGGTGAAGAAGGCTATAGCTAAGAAGCAGAATTAAGGAGCTGGACAAGCAGTGGGGGTGTTTGATCTCTTAGTAGTAATGCATCCATACTTAACGAACAAGAAATATGGAACTGGACAAGCAGTCGGAGTGTTTGATCCAATTAATGGGAGGAGATTGGTGCCTGTCTGTAGTGATGGAGCCATACATATCTGAGTGCTTGACAACAAGGCTTCTGGATGTAGAGTTTCTCCAACTCATCTTCTACAACGTTTTGATATTTCATCTTTTCCATAGAGGGAATATACTACAAGTTTGAGGAAGAACTGAAAAAAAGGAAAAAGAAGATGAAACCATGATTCTACCTTTGAGTACAATGGTGTTATTAAAGGGCAGGATTAGGAATGTTATGTGCGTGAATAATAGGCAACTTGTTTGATAAGTTGATAAGTAGTTTTTAGTTAGGAATGCGGGTCTAGATTAGTAACTATTTTTTTTTTGATATGTGATTAGTAACTATTATTTTATATTGAGGTTATCATTTGACCTTCATTAATTTTAGGACTCTTTAAGACAATAGGTGTAGCAGTTGATTTCATCTAGATCTGTAAGCTTTTATAAGGTATTGAATGAGAATAATAAAAGGTTAGTGAATAAACTTGTTATCAAACAGCCTTAGTATTTTGGGATGGCAGTTTTCCTCGAATTAAACCAATTTAGGAGGTATTTTTTTCCCTCAAATAAACCATACTTTCTTTGTTAGTCTGCGCGTAACATTAGCCCTCCTATAAGTTGAGCATAAATGCATACAGTGAGCTTTTGGACCATTTCTGTGTGTCCACTTAACAAAATTTTTGAAATATCGGTTGATAAATATCTAACTCCATTTTCTAATAAGTTCCTATTAAGGTGGATGTTGCATTAAAGCTATCCTCTACCAATAATAGTTCATGAAATCTTCTTTCCTTTACAGAAAACTTTGTAGGGTTTGCAACTCTTTTCATTTGTATATTTCCTGGATCTTTGGTGGATAAGAGGGGATTGCATGGGGTTTTCTTTTTTTACTTGTGGAATTGTGCTCACTTAAGAGTCTTGGGTGAAAAACTTCCATTGGCTTTGGAAGGGTATTTCTCATGATTTCATAAGGAGTGCTGTCATTAATGGAAACTCAGTGGTGGCTAATGGTTATAAACAAGACTTGTGATATGACATTTTTATTTGTCATTGTTATAACGCTACTTGTGTGCAGTGCAGTTAACAACTTACCTATGGGATACCCTGTCCTACAGCAACCTTCCATTCCAGCTGCAGGTCAACCTCATCTCAACCCTATGGGCTGTGGAATGTCAAGCTGTCACGTGGTTAATGGAGTCCCTGCTCCAAGCAATTTTCATCCCATTCGGATGAATTCTGGGAATGAGTGAGCACTTTCCTCTATTCATATTGTCAAACACTGATTTTCTATTCAAGTAATGGCGCTGACTCTAGTTGGTCTATGTATTTCAGTTTGTTTGTGTTCTTTGACTTTGATTATTATTGCATTACTTATTTGAATTTCAAATGGTTTGACCATAAACTATGAGTTGTTTGCATGTGTATGTTCTCATGGTAAATGGTCATGTTTACATGGGCCTCCATATTTGCACTCAGCATGCTTCTATGACTATCTCGTCCATGTCAAAACCTAATTTGATAAATGAAAATTGAATCCCAGTTTTCCTTCTTTCTAGCTATGTATTTTTGCTGTTATGGAGATTATGCCAATGGCAATTGCTTTTGTTTTTGTTGAAGTATGGTGATGGAGAGCAGTACTGCTGATGTGACTCCCATGGTTCCCCCAAATGGCACCATGTCATCCATGTCAGAGATGGCTGTGAGTCCTACATCAGTGGCATCAAGTGGCCATTTCCCCTTTACCGCATCAGAAATATCAGGAATGGGGGTAGACGCATCTGCGCTTGATACAGCATTTACATCAGATGTGGCAAGTTCAGTAGGATTGCAACTTGCTCCAGATGGTGGAGCTGGAAATTCCAGGGATTCTCTGAGATCGCTGGATCAGATACCGTGGAGTTTCAGTTTATCAGATCTAACAGCTGATTTGTCAAACTTGGGAGGTAATTCATAGCTCGACTTCACTAGTCAAAGGGTATGCACCATCTTTTGAGAAAATTCAAAAGTTGAGTATATGACTGCTACAGCAGACATGTCTGTGGTTGCACATACAAATTAAAAGAATTTATAAGTTGATCGATAAAATGAAATAAAATAAGAGGAATGCAATGAAGTTTTTCCTAAAAGAAAACTGGGATTGTACTTATTAATATAGAGATTCCTGATCTAATATGGCATCTGCACCATTCTTCTCGTGAGGAGCAGTGGAACTGATTCGTACAAGTTTTCAAATTGCTTCTTGCTACTAGCTCATAAAGAATATAATATCTTATTGTATACAATAATAGTTCTGTTATTATGGCCAAAAAAATTCAGAAACTAAAAGCTGTCCTAAAGGATTCTGGCACCACAGAATACTACATGTGTGAATGGATACGCTTATCATTTAGGTCTAAGCACTACATACAGATGAAATCATAATGTCTTTTGGATATCTTCAGGCTTTTGCTAATGCATTGCCTTCAAAATGCTTTGCAGACTTAGGAGCCTTGGGAAATTATCCTGGTTCCCCCTTTTTGCCATCTGATTCAGAACTTTTGCTTGATTCTCCTGAGCAAGAGGATATAGGTAATGGAAATTGCTTATCTTGGTTTTGATGTCTATTCGCAATGGTGTTGGTTATTAGTAATTGGCAAACGTGGTGCAAATTATCCACTTCAAAATACAAAGATATCTATAGGACAATCAGATATAACTCAAGCACTACAGGTGAAAAATGGTGTTTTGATCCTCTGAAATATCCAGTATGCATGCAAGAAAAGGAAAAACATCATTGTAGTAGCATCAACATGTTTCGACCATTGGCGTGGTATCTTGATATATTCTACATCTGAGTACTTTATTCTTTTTAGAGTTCGATTTATGGGCATTAACACAGTCAATTGTCAGGTGTCCAAGTGTACCTAAAGATTTATTTATTTATTTATTTTTTAACAATATCTAAGGTTAAAATTTAAAGTGTTTCATCTGTGCTGGCTCATCATGCTAATTGCTTGACCTCATTCCAGTGGAGGAGTTCTTTGTTGATTCTGTACCAGGACCATCATGCTCTCAATCAGATGAGGAGAAACCTTAGAGAAAGGCGAGTCACATCTGGTTTTGCTTTATATTTGTGATGATAGGATAACATTAGATCGATAAATAATAAATCTTCTTTAGGTTTCTCAGCATGTTGGGATCTTGTTATTAACGCATTTGAACATCGTACTTTGTATTCTGCATTAACTTGCAGCTAGGAAAGCAACCATGCCAATGGAAGTTATAAATTTTCTATTAGTAAGTTTTTCAGAAATCATTATGATCTAGAAAGTGGAATGTATTGTCTACATTGATGTGAACTTATCTATTTAAGTGATTGCTTAGGAATGCCGTTGTTCCACGCAACATACTAACCAGGCAATGGATTGAATTCTTACACTCAAAGAAAACGGATGGGTGTTTGACATGCACTTCAACCGAGGATGCCGTTTAGATAATAAAAAATTAAATGAAAAAGTTTCATGAAAAGTCCCAGAATGGAGTGGGCTTTTTTCCCTTAAATTTTACTTCCCTTTATTAGTTTTTCAAGGGGAGTATCGCTAAAACTTCTAACTCGTTGAAAGGAGTAGGACTAATAGATATTTTATTTTTTTCAAGCAAGCATATTATATATATATATATATATATTTAACAGTTACATGATACAAAAGTCAGTAGGGTGGGAGTTTCCAACATTAATCTCAAATTAGCAAATACAATGTAAGAAAGAGAAAAAAAGAGGGACATGAGGCTAATAACTTGACTAGTACTAACCATTTTTCATAAAGGGAAGTTGCACGAAACAATTTTGATACAGTTTGATAAACAGATTGTAATACTATAACTAGAAGTTACGGTAAAATGTTTTGTGTTGTATTTCATTGGTCTAGACTGGTTGAAGGAAATTTTCACTACCTCTTTCCCACAATTCTGGGTTAGGAGAAGTGAAAACTTAGTAAGATAGTAAGTGGGAGATGCGTCAAATTGCCAATAGATGATTGTTAGGGATTGAGGGGGCGCGTGGAGACCACCCGTTACACTAAGAGAGTGGAGGTTGGTCAGATCTAAAAGATTCAAGGCCGCTAACCACAAAAATGCCATGCATGACTACGATAGTCTCTCCTCTGTGAGGTAGCATTTGGATCTCATGCGTTGCTTAAGCTGTGCATAAGACGTATGCACCGCTTTGTTTGACATTCTGCTTCGACAGCTCGAAGGATCAACAGTGTTGAACCCAATGTTTTAAGTTTCGTATAATTATATATCTATACATGGATTTTGATAATAACAAACGAATTTAAAGAATAAAGAAGTCTCAAATTAAAGTTGTACAATGGAGTCAACCACATCAAGGAATCAAGCATGAATAAGAAGGGAACAAGTTCACATTAAAACTTATATAGTAATGTTGTAAATCTCTTAAAAATTCAAAATTAGGATTAAGGCTCAAAATTAATATTTTATGCATTAAAATACATTTTCCATATATGCATGAATATTTTGAAAATTAAATTTGAAAATTTTAAAAGATTATTGATTATCATCTTTTACATGTGCATGACATGATTAAGTATTTGAATTTTGAAAATATTAAAGATGATTGATTGTCATCTTTCACATGTGCATGCTTTATTTGAATATTTTTAAAAGTGATTGATGTTTTGTTTTACTTATGCAAAAGGTAGATGATTTTATTTGAAAATTTTAAAAAGTAAATAGTACTAATTTTGTCATATGCGAAAAGTAAAAAGATTAGGTTTGAAATTTTTGAAAAGTAAATGATGTTGTCTTTGACAAATAAAAAAAGAAGAAACTTTTATTTGAATTTTTTGAAAAATGAATGATGTTGTCTTTAATAATTGAAAAAGAAGAAGTTTTTATTTGAATTTTTTGAAAAAGTGAATGATATTGTCTTTGAGATGTGAAAATTTTTAAATTTGAATATGAAGTCTTATGTGCCTATAAATAGATCATTTGAGAGTTTCAAATTTACAACACCAAAAGCATACTCATATCAATGTAAGTTTTGCAACATTCATTCAAAACTTTCAATCTCTCTTTTCTAAACATTGGACCTTAATTCTTGTTTATTTTGAGGGAGATATAGTTTGCGTTGTATTGTTCTTATTTCACACATTGAGGAGTGTTCTCTGATAACCTATCCACTATCAGTTCTTGTATCGGTAAAAGGGTGTGTACAACTCTTGTGCGTGTAGAAAGTGCACATGGAATAGTTGAATCACCACATATAAGGTGATTGCAAGTGTAGATGGTATTCTACATGGATCCTTTGTAGCGGTGTTGTTCAAATGTGTAATAGGTTTCTACCTCCACCTGAAGGAGGTTGAATAGTGAATTTGGAGATTCTCAAGGGGTAGCTTGAGGAGAGGACGTAAGTAGTGGAGCCGTACCTCGTTAACATATTAAATTTGTTTCTTTCTTATCCTTACTCTTTATATTTATTGCTTCTTTGTATTTTGTTTATATTTTATATTGTATATTTAATTTATAATTATTAATTTTTAAATACACTCCAATTCACCTTCCTCTTGTGTTAGTCACCTAGGCAACAAATGACTAGGGAATCCTGCGGTGGGGTGCGTGGCAGTAGGCCGAGAAGCAATAAATCGATGCTTCTCCTAGCTATAGATGGAAAACAAAGTATAAATGGATAAAAAAAAAAAAAAAAAAAAGGTTGGATAGCTTTAGGACATGCCAAACGGGAGGAGGGTGGATGGGCTCCTTCTGGTGGAGAAGACGAGATAGATGTTTAGGTTTTTGGTTGAGAGCAAAATCACTTGGAGAGAGAGGAGAAAAGAAAAGAAAAGAAAGAAGCAAACCTAGGCTTCCTCTTCATTGTAAGACTAATGGATGAGTATGTAATCATTATATTGAGGGTAAAATATATCAATTTCTGTGATTTCTAGTGGAGACAAATAATCTGTGTTTTCAATTTGGATTCAATGTTTATCATGCTTGTGAAATTTATAAAATAAGTCCCTCTGTTTGTCTGTCATTGGGAAAATTAATGATGCCTTAACCAGGTGTTAATCCACATTAGCATCATTATCCTTTTGACACATACTAAAAATAGCAAAATTTAAGCAGAAAATGAAAAAGGGTGAGTGCCCCTCCTCCTTGAGGGAGGGATAGCGTAGCCACCCTATAATCCACTTACCATTTCACAGATTCAACCTGCAAAGGGGCTTTCCCATAGGCATAGGGAGTACAAAGACAGAATTGTATTTTCCTTTTCCCCTTGGAGTCGGAGACATAGAGTTATAGACAAATAGAATTGTTCATAAATAGCTGAAGCTCAATTCAAGTTCAATCCGTTGATGAAATGAAACGAGCTTTAACCAAAATTCAGGATCATTTAATATGAGCTTAACTTGTATAATTCTTGTTCAATTAGTATGAATTCCTATAAAGTAATTAAAATATGAGACTAAATACTCTTCCTAATCTGATGGATGTAGCTTAAATTCTTGTGAATATGGCTATATATATAATGTCCATATTTGTAAATTTATATATAAAATATTAAAATTATTATATAGACTCCAAACTTTATTCTCTAAACTTATAAATAAGTCATAAGATATGGTACAAATTAATGTATTCATAATAAAAATATACGAAGAATACAAGACGATATACAATATAGTCCATAAATGTAATTAATCTAATGAACATGAACACTATATATAATTTTAATGGTAATTAATTCTTGATTAATCAAGTTTATTAAAAATGTATAAAATCTCATTGATAGTATTTATTTTATGTGGAACTAACAAATTAATTAAGCCATTTGCAAATAAGAATGAGTTTATTTAAAATAAGTTAACTAATTGTGAATATTATTTAAATTTTATATTTTTCTTTGAGTTTTTAAATCCTCATCTTTATTTTCTATCATAAAATATTTAAAATGAATAAATGCACAAAACATTAAAGTAAGTTGAATTACTAGAAAAAAAACTTATAGAAAACTTCTTGTCGAGAGTCTATATCGCTGACATTAATTGGAACTTTATCCTAGACAAATAATGAATCCTTGTGAGTAGTCTCTCATGTCACTAGTCGTTGAGACTTGATCTCTTTATATCAAATTGCAAAGTATCTTATTAATATGAATAAAATAAATTGCAAATGGTCTTATTAAAAAATGATTAACTTCAATATTTCTTGGTCGACCCACCCTATGGGGTGGAATTAGGATCTTTGGGTCAACCTACCTAACTATATATGCACATATAAAAATAGGCAAATTTAAATTTAATCCCATAGTAAATTGCAAAGCATAGCTGAATATAAAAGTTATATGCCTATGGTAAGTAAGATATTAAATAAATACTAAAGACCATATATCTTTTTCCATCAGGTAGGTAAGTTGACTTGACCATTTATGTAAGTAAGGCTGAGTTCACATGGTATTAGATCAGAAATTTTGAATTCGAACATTAATTCTACACTTCATCTCACGTGTTGAGACCACCTATTAAGGGATAGTCTAGCTCATATGTAAGAGTGGGTGTTTTAAGATATAAAATAAATAATAAAATCTACTATTTCTATTAGCTTAAACTTATAAAACAAATGGTGACTTTCAAATGTTAAAATCATTTAAAAGAGTAAGGCATGAGTAAGGAAGGATTTTCGGCTTTAAAACTAGACATGTATAAGGCATATGATATGATTGAATAGCCTTTTTTGGAAGCTATAATGAGGAAGATGGGATTTTCTAGCCGATGGATAGGGCTTATAATGAGGTATATTACCACTGTTTCCTATACTTTGCTCATTAATGGAACCCATACAAAAAGTTTAAACCTCCAAGAGGCATTCGACAAGGCGAACCTCTCTCGTCTTATCTTTCCAAACTTTGTTCTAAAGCCCTATGTCAACTCCTAAACCAAGCAAAATTTTAAGGACATATAATTGGTGTGTCATTGGCTAGGGGCCAAATCCATATTGAATATCTCTTTTTTACAAATGATAGTCTCATTTTCTGCAAAGTAAGCTCACTAGAGTGGACTAGATGGCTAAGGTTACTGGAGATCTATGAAAATGCATTAGGACAGAGGCTTAACAAGGAGAAGACATCTATATCCTTCAACATGACTACTAAAGAAGATACAAAGAATATTATCACTCACATTGTAGGAATTAGATCTACTCAAACCTATGAGAAACAACTTGGACTACTAGCTTTAGTTGGAAGATTTTGAGCAAGTTCTTTCAACAGTATTTTGAATAAAGTTAGAGCAAGAATCAACAATTGGAAATCGAAACTTCTATCTCAGGTTGGCAAGGAAATCTTTTTTAACTCAATTTTTCAAGAAATTCTTACCTACTGCATGGGTGTATTCAAGATTCCAAAATCAATCTTAACGGAGATCAACATAATAGTGCATGACTACTGGTGGGGTCAGAAAGATAAGAAGAAAAGGATATATTGGATCCCTTAGAACAAAATGGGAAAAGCAAAATTTGTTGGAGGGCTAGGACTCTGAGACTTTGAGACTTTTAATTTGGCTATGTTAGCAAAACAATGTTGGAGGCTAGTGCTGGCACCTCATTCACTTGTTGCTAAAGTTATATCTTAGTAATATTATCCAGTAGGGGAATCTCAATAGGCAATAATGGGTAGGATTGCCTCATTCTTCTTGAGAAGCTTCATGGTAGCAAAACCACTCTTTGAAGAGATTATTTTGGAGATGGGCAATGGAGAATCTATCAAGATCAGCTCAAACAAATGGATCCCTTAACCCACATCATTCAAGATCCAAAGTGGTTTCCACAAAATTCTAACAAAGGAAAAAGTGGCTATGCCGATAGACCAAGTCTCTAGGCAATGGAATATGTAGCTAATCAATGAGGTATTTTCAAGTAAAGAAGCTGAAATAATAAGCCAAATTCCTCTCAATCATTGTGGCAATGCTGATAAACTAATATGTAGAACATAACCAATAGTTCATTCACAGTTATAAGTGCCTACCACTTACAAGGATGTTTATAAGAGAGGAACAAGGGCCAATCATCCAACAATCAACACCAAGAGGATAAGTGGCATAGGTTGTGGGGTTTGTCAGTTCCTAATACTGAGAAACTTTTCTTGTGGAAAGCTTACCAAGATAGTCTATCTACAAAATTTAATTTTTTTCAAAAAGAAATGGGTGGAAAATCCAATGTGCCACATCTTTGATCAAGAACAAGAGACCACTAAGCATGCACTCTTGACATGCGAATCAGCAAAGGATGTTTGGGGACAATGTTCCCAGAAACTGCATAAAAATAGTTTTGGTCATAAGAGTTTTAAAGATACATTGTTTTTAATGTTAACATCTATAGACAGTGAAGTGATGGAGGAATTTGCAGAAGTAGCATGGATAATATAGAAAAGAAGAAAGAACTTGGGTTTTCAGAAGGTCTTCACCCATCCAAATATAATGATCAAACAAGCATCTCATAAAATGCAAGCTCTCAGACTAATCAACAAAATAGATCCTGCTGAATGTGCAAATCCTCAACTAGATAAGTAGTGTATGGGTGGCACCTCCAAGGGATGTTAAGATTATTGGGATGTAGCCATCAACAAACAACTACGCAGAGTAGTGTTTGTGTAATTGCATTAAGAGACTGAGAAGGAAAAGTTCTAGCATCTGAGGATGAACAAGCCATTATTTCCAAACCCTACGCTTGTTGAATCATTGCTGCACTCCAGGCTACTATATTTGGGATTGGGCTCGGATTACAAAAGATCATTCTAGAAGGTGATTTGTTACTTCTTGTCAAGGCCATCAAATATTCAGACGAAAGCTGGGACAACAAAGAGATGATAATTGTAGATTTTAAAAATTTGCTCTCTAAATTTGTTAGCTGGTCTGTAAAACATGTTAAAGGGATGCAAATAATGTAACTCATGCTCTGGGCAAGAGTGTTTTGAAAATTTCTCAAAAATACTAAGATTTGTCCTCTTAAAAAAAAAAAAATCATTTAAAAGAGAACTTCAAATATGTTTTTATTTTGTTATGAGATGCTCGAACAAAATTCTAAAACATAACATAGCATCTATGTTTAGATCATATACTTGAAGACAATCATTCACGAAAAGAAACTCATATGTTACTACTTATGTAGTGAAATTATTTGCACTTTTTTTTTTCTCTCATTATAACTACCAAATCAACTTCTGTAATTGTATTGTAGTGTTTGAGCTAGTTTTTACATGTTTTAAAGCATAAAATCTCATTTTATAGTGGTAATAGAAACAAAAACATGAAAAGTCAACAAGAGATCACTAATCAATCTGTCAATTAAATAATACATCTCATAAAGCTCTGAAGTTCTCTGGGAGTTACCCAAAAAGAATGTCAAAGTTTGGTGAGGAATTATATATTTGCTCAAGTAATAAGATTTGCCTATATATATATATATTTATATAAGGTGGGAAGAATCAATTGGAATCGGCCATTTTACTTAGAGTAGGAAGATTGTGTTATTAAACATGATAAGAATATAGTATTAAAAATTTTAGAAAATCTTGATAGTCACTAAATTCCATTAAATTACCATCAATATAGCTTCTTTTTTTTTTTTTGGCCCCTCTTAAATACACTTGACTATGAATGATACTAATTATAAGATATTAAGTCAAGCCAAGCCAAGCTAAGTCGAATTTTGAATTAATGAGCTCGAACTTGCTCAAATAACTTAGGTTACATTTATATGTTGAGTTGAATTGAGATGAATTGAGTTCTTCATGAATAATAGTGAGTTGAAATGGTGGAATTAGCTTTATGGGAACTACTTAAGATGAGTTTAGATATGTTTAGATGTTAAAATGAGTTCAAATGTATTTATGGGAAGTTAAAAAATGTTGTAGGTCCCATGTATAAAGAGGTGTTGAGTTGAAAAAAGTTGTGAGTCTAACGTGAAAAGAGATTTTAAGTTGAATGATATTTAGTAATTTGAGAGTTGTACATTTGGATGTTGGGATTGTCAAGATTGTAGGGAATAGCCTCCTTGTGTGGCCTTGAGTGTTCTGTATATTATATATGGACTTTACAAGAATGTTATACATGGAAAGAAAGTAAGTTTCCAAATGATTTTAGCCCTGTATATAGGAACTATATTCTGTCAAAGTTGTATGCTAATTGTACAAGCATAAGTAAAATAAAAAAAGCTGAAATAAGGAAAGAAGAATTTTGGACAGCAAAGTTGTCCATTGACAGCCCCACTCAAATTGCTGCAGGTTGATCTCAAATTACTGTGGGTTGATCAACAAGCATCAATTTGCTACTTAAGAAGTAATGTCAATGGCAAGTGAGAGCTTTGGTGAAGATATCATCAATTTCTAGTTAAGTGGAAATATGTGGAAGAGTGATAACACGAGCTTCAAGGCTTCATGGATAGAGGGACAGTCGACTTCAATATGCTTTGTGCGCTCATGATAGACAAGATTGGCCATGATCTGAATAGCACTCGTATTTTTAGCATGTAAAGGCGTAGGATCGGTCTCAGAGAAGTCGAGCTCAGCAAGCAAACCTCGAATCAAATAATTTCGGAACAAGCAAAAGACATTGCCCGATACTCAAATTTTATGAATTACTTACAAACTTTGCCTTGCTTCTAACTCTTCCAGTAGATCAATGCATCACCTAAGAACACATACCAACCAGTGATGGAGCGACGTGCATTAGAACAACCATCCCAATCAGCGTTACTATAAAGAATAAGTTGCCGAGCAGAAGTGCCCTGAACATAGTGTATGATCATATAGACATCAACCAAATGAAAATGACGAGGAGTCTGAAGAAACTTTCTGACTTGCTGTATTACAAAGAAAATGTCTGGTCTAGCATACTTATGTTGATTGAGTGAAATACAAGATAGACTATGATGCACCTCAAGATTAAGAAAATATGTGAGAGATCCAAGATCTTTCATATGAAATGACTTAGAGAGATGAATCTTGAGATGGCCAAGTAAAGCAGAATCGAAACTAGTAATTACAATATCATCAACATAAACTAAAAGAACAACACTACCCGTGTCTGATTTATGAAGAAACAAGGAAGTGTCATACTTGCTTTGCTTGAATGAAAATTATAATAAAGTAGTTCAAAATTTATCAAACCAAGCCCTCAGAGCTTGTTTGAGACCATAAAGAGAGTGATGAAGCTTACACACATACGAAGTTGAAGAAGAAAACAATTTCGGGGGTGGCTTCATTTAAATACACTCTTTAAGATCCCCGTGAAGAAAAGCATTTTTGACATCCATCTGATGTAGTGGCCAATCATTGGACTCAGCAAGAGCTAGGATAGTACGAACAGTAGTCATCTTAACCACAAGTGCAAAGGTTTCTTCATAATTGACACCATATTCTTGATTATTCCCAAGTGTAACAAGCCAAGCTTTGTAATGATCCAAACTCCCATCAGATTGGACTGTGACTGAGTAAGCTCATTTGCAACCCAGAGGAATAATGGTGGGAGGACAAGACATATCGTCCCAAGTGTGAATGGCCTCTAGTGCGGCGATTTCTTTCTGCATGGCTTCTTGCCAACATTTATGCTTGTGAGTAGGATGTGGGAATATCAAAATTAGACAACACAGAAGTAAGAGCTAAAAGAAAAATGTCAGAACTGGAAGAAGGAAACCCAAACTTATTCGGGGGTATCGACACTCTATGAGAGCGACATACCAAAGGCGCCGGGGGTACTGTAATTGACTGAATCTGGAGTATGGTAGGATCATATATTGGGAGAGCCATCGGAAGAGACTGTGGGCGAGGACGTCTCGTATACACAATACCTTGTTTAAAGCGAGGGCTAACAGGATGAGAATTCAAGAACCGCTGCTTCAAGAAGGGGAGGACGACAGTAGAAGAGGAGGACAAATAAGACATAGGAAAAAAATGTTGATTTTCAAAAACAATAACATTCCTAAAAATACGTGTATGATGTAACGTAAGATCATAGCAAACAAAGCCTTTTTGACACACATTATATCCCAAGAATACACATCGAATAGGTTGAGCAAATAATTTATGTTGCTCATTAAGAGGTAAATGGACAAAGCATACATAACCAAAGGTACATAGATTATCGTAACTAGGTTTCTTAGCAAATAAGTGAAAATAGGAAGACTCCATGTGTAGGACTCCATGAGTGGCAGTTTTCATAGTCTCGATCCAGAACATGGAGGGAACAAAGGATTCTAACAAGAGATTACGTACCACATCTAGAAGATGGTGATTTTTGCATTTGGTTACTCCATTTTGTTGTGGAGTAGCTCGACACGAATGGTGATAAATAATACCTTTAGAAGCCAATAAGTCTTGAAACTCATCAGACAAATATTCACCGCTAGAATCTGTGCGAATGTTTTTATAGAAGCAGAAAATTGATTTTCAACATACGCTAAAAACATAGTGAAAGTACAAAAAACCTCATATTTAAAGCGAAGAAAATATATCCAAGTAAATATGCCATGATCATCAATGAAAGTCACATAATATTTAAATTTTTCATGTGAACTAACAGGGGAAGGTCTCCAAATATCACTATGGATAAGATCAAAATAGTGAGAAGCTCGACTAACATGCAAAGGAAACGTGAGAGATTTGCTTTTACCAAGCTTGCAAGAAGTACACTAAAGAGAGGAAGAACACAAGTTCTTTATTACCAAGTAAACTAGAGTTTAATATATGAGATAAAATCTAAGTATTGAGATGGCCTAAACGACGTTGCCACACCATACTAAGATCTGGAACATTATTAAAAATAAAGGAAAAACTAGGAGAAACTGAAGAAAATGCTAGAACAGGCAAAAATAGTGGAAATAAGCGCCCCACTTTCGGTCCCTTCGCAATCGGCTTCTGCATTACCTGGTCCTGCACAACACAACTATCACCTGAAAAATTAATAGCATAATTGTTATAAACTAATTGATCAACAGAATTAAGATTCGTAGAAAGCTGAGGAGCAAGAAACACATCAGTAAACTTAGAAGAGACATCGCCGATAGCAACTATTAGCAAGGAACTGCCATTGGTAGTTTGAATAGTGGATTTACCATTGTAGGGCCGAACATGACAGAGCTGTGGGATTATTTGTCATGTGATTAGAGGCCCCTGAGTCCACATATCAGAGTTTAGTAGGATTGTAACCTTGAAACCACATTGTTGATAATGCCGAAATTAGAAGATATTACACCATTTTGGGTGGGCAATAATTCACTGTAGGAGGTTCAGGAACATAGGAATCACCTGGAGAAGAGCCATTTGCCGCAAAAGTCGCTACTAAAGGGGTAATAACAAAAGTCTGAAATGCTTGAGTTTGACAATTTGGGGGTAGATACGACATTCTTTACTAATGTGACACTTTTTCTTACAATAAGAGCAGTATTTCTTGGGACAATTGACAACAATATGCCCATTTTCCTTACAGCAAAAACAATGCAAGTTTTTAGGATGCATAGGCTATCCTCATAGTTGGACAGCATAAGCCACAGTTCTTGAACTGCCATGAGATTGCTCCAGAGTAGCTTGAGTACTAAAACGTTGTTTTTTGCGTAGTAACTCAAAAAAAAAAAATATATTAAGTGAAGGAATAGGAAATCTGTTCAGTAGAGAGGAGCGAACAAATTCATATTTTGAACGTAGTTTCATAAGAAACTAATCGCGCTGAGTAGTTTCGTGAAGATGCTGAATAGTCAAAAGAGCAGCAACAGGAACATCCATTGTAACCAGATTAGTATATTCATTCCAAAGAGTCAGAAATGCTGAGTAATAATCTTGGATAGAAAGACTTCCATGTTGAAAAATGGCAATCGCATGCTCTAAGTGAACGCAACAAGCATCATTATTTTGATGATAAACCTTCTTTAAGTAATTTCACATAGATTGAGTGGATCGATGAGGAAGTAAGTTGGTGACAATATGTGGTTCCAAAAAACCAAGAAGCCAAGACATGATTCGAGCATCAAGCACATCCCATGAAGGAAAGACCCGAAATTCTTGGACTTGTCAGTATTGGATGTTTGTGCGACATCCATGTCATCAATATGACCCCAAAGGTCTTTCCCCTTGAGGAAAAATTTAAATTGAAATGCCCAGGTAGAGTAATTTTTTCTAGTAAATTTGACACACATAGGTGCAGAGTCCTTTGTAAATAACACTAGCAAAAAAGTCGAGAGCCACAAAACACACGAAATGCTGTACTGAGAGCCACGAAGACCAAAAAAATGCCAAAAAACACCTAGACCAAGCCGAAATCCCACCAAATGGTTGCTGCGACAGCAAAGGCACCTAGACCCAAAAAAAAAAAAAAAAGACGTGCCAAAAATATGAGAAGGTGCCCAAAAAAAAAAAACCAAGTGAGAAGCAGAAGGTGCTGAAAAAGGAGAAATTATCACATCAGGTTCACTAAGAATAGCACAGAAAAATAAGAGAGACACCTTTGAAACAAAGAAGAAGAAAAAAAAAGTCGAATGAAGCAAAGGACTTAGCAGTCAACTATTGATACCATGTCAAGATTGTATGGAATAGCCTCCTTGTGTGGCCTTGAGTATTCTATATATTATATATGAACTTTACAAGAATGCTATATATGGAAAGAAAGCAAGTTTCCAAATGATTTTAGCCCTATATATGGAAACTATATTATGTCAAAGTTGTATACTAACTGTACAAGCGTAAGTAAAATGAGGAAAGCTGAAATAAGGAAAGAAGAATTATGGATAGCAAAGCTGTTCGTTGACAGGGATTTGTCTAAAATAGAACCCAACTGAGATAAACTAAATTCATTCAAGGATCCAAACGAAGCCTTAAACTCAAGTAGTAGAGCTATGAGCTTGCCAAGCCAAGTTCGAGTTCATAAAAAACATGAGCTTAAATAGAGTCAGATTATTTCTCAAGTTTTGCACGTACTCAGTTAAAATATTTTGTTTGAATGAAATTGAATAATTAAAAAACATTATCAGATTTAGTAAAACTTTTACATTATAAGTTTTTATAAATGTATAAAAATTATGAGGCCACCCCTCGATCAGGAGGGGAGATTCTACCAATTAGTTTTTTTCAATCTAAGTATTTTTCTAATTTTTTATATTTTTTCAATTTTTATATATTTTTAATCTTTATATATTTTAGTCTTATTGGTTTATGTGGCACACTGTTTTTGGTGATGGGATAACTTCTGTTACAAATATGTATAAAAAGTATTAGCACAATACCATTTGATTTACCTAAGTGTCAAAATATTCTAGAATAGGTTTATAATTCTATTATTTCTTATTTTTGATACCCTTGTAACTGATTTGATTCTCTTGTAAAGTGTATAAATATACATTGCTATAACATAGCAATACAACTTAGAATTCAGGAATACAATGCCTCTAACATGATATCAGAGTTGCTCGACTAACAGTCTCCTTGATCCATGGCTACACCTATCTCTTCCTCCCTCTCGTAGCTACCTTCCTCCATTATTTCTTCCTTCTCTCATGTAGTCACCATTAAATTTAGAATAGAGAATTATTTACTTTGAAAGGTTCAAATCTCAGCATACCTTAGAGAACAAGATCTCAACGGACATGTAGATGGCATGCTTCCTTGTCTTGACCAATTTCTACCCTTTACTACCAAGACTCTTCTCAAAAGAAAACCATAATTTCTTACCTAGAAACTCAGTGTCCTGTTCTCCTCCTTTTCTCATTCCATTATCGAACATGTTCTCACTGCTACTATTGCTCAAGATCTTTGGGTCTCCCTTACTACCATATTTGCTTCACATTCCCAAGCAAAAGAATTCCAAGTGCGTTTCCATCTCACTAAACTATCTAGAAGAGATCAATCCATCTCTGACTACTTTGGTAAGGTTTGACACCTTGACGATACATTAGCTACCATAGAAATCCTCTTCCAGACAAGGAGTTTGTTACCTATTTGCTCATTGGTCTTGGACCAGCTTAAAAGCCTTTATAACCTCAGTCACAACCGGATTTGAACCTCTCTCATCAAATGAGCCCTATCAATTACTTTTGATTCATAAAATGAAAGCTAAATCTCTCATTCTATTAAATCTTCTTCTGAGTTTTCTATTAACTACAGTTCACATGGTGGTCGTGATCAAAGAGGTCAAGGTTTCTTTCATGGTGGAAGACAAGGTTGAAGCAGAGGAAGATTTAATGAGCGTGGTGGTCACTATCCCTTTGGAACTTTTTCTCAAACACCTAGTACCCAACAACCAACATGCAAAGTTTGCAATAAACATGGTCATGTTGCCTTCCAGTGTAGTCACCGATTTGATCATTCATACCAGACGGAACCTCCTCATTCCTTCATTGCAAATTACACTACCCCCAGCTCATACTCTGACCCAACCTAGTACCCCGAGTCAGGTTCCACCCACCACCTTACCCACAATCTCAGTAATCTCAACTTGTCAAGTTACTCTGGGTGACTCCTTTCTTATTTCTCACCCTTCTTCTTTCCGATTGCACAATCTTCTTCATGTTCCCAATATCACTAAAAACTTAATTTATGTGCTTCAATTTTATATTCATAACTCTTGCTTCTTTGAGTTTCATGCCACCCATTTTTCTGTGAAGGACACTTGGACAGGGAAGTGCCTCCTCACCGGACCCACTCGTAATGGACTC
Source organism: Carya illinoinensis (assembly GCF_018687715.1). Lineage (NCBI taxonomy): Eukaryota > Viridiplantae > Streptophyta > Magnoliopsida > Fagales > Juglandaceae > Carya > Carya illinoinensis. Next base: position 7,943,615 of record NC_056753.1, read on the forward strand.
TATGCATTCCCTTTGGCAATAAAAACTTCATCACCTTCCTCTACCTTCACTCATCTCGGCGAATGTACCTCTCTTCCATAGTGGCATCAAAGACTTGGACATCCATCTTTGGAACTTGTCTCCAAAATTTTGTATGCCAACTATTTGCCTGTTTCCCTCAAACCCTTGGTTTTCAAATGCTCGACATGTCCCCTTGCAAAGAGCCACCAACTTCCTTATGTATAACATGGCCCCATTTGTACTAGGCCCTTACAGATTGTTAGTGCTAATTTATGGGGCCCATCACTTTTAGTCTCCAACAATGGATATCGTTACTATGTTTCTTTTATAGATCATTTCACATGTTACGTGCCTATTCCTATTAAAATTGAAATCGGATGTTCAACATATTTTCACTACTTTTTTACCCTTAATTGAATGTCTTTTTAATACTAAATTGCTTGCTCTTCAAATTGATGGTGGGGCCAAATTCAAGCCCATCACCTTGCAATGTATCAAACTTGGAATTACCCACTGCTTCTCTTGTCCTTATTCCCATCAACAAAATGGGCTATTCGAACATAGGCATCGACATATTAACGAAACTAGGCTTGCTCTACTAGCCCATTCTTCCCTTCCCACTTTTTTTTGGGTTGAAGCTTTTGAAACATCTGTTTACTTAATTAATTTACTTCCTTAAAAAATTTTAAATAACAAATCACCACATTTTAAGGTCTATAATAGAGATCCAAACTACACCTTTTTAAAGGTTTTTGGGTGTCAATACTGGCCCAATCTTTGTCCCTATAACAAGCACAAATTAAATTTCAAATCCATTTCTTGAGTTTTTCTAGGCTACAGCCCCACCCATAAGGGCTACAAGTGTCTTGATCCCAAATAAAAAAGGATCTACATCTCAAGGGATGTACTCTTTGATGAGACTTCCTTCCCTGATTCCACTACCAAGCCCACTTCGTCTAATGCATCTCCCATGGCCCACACTCACATTCCTCTTTCCATTTTTACCACATCAATCCTTAGCCCAAGCCCACATTTTGCCTCTCAACCCTCTTTTCTTGTCTCACCGCACCCTATTATTGAAGAATACCCTAATTCGACACTTTCCCCTTCTCCTTCTTCCTCTTCAGCCATCGATAGTTCTCCTCATGTTTCTTCTCATTCTCTACCTAACCTTGCCACAAACAGACCTCTCCCTATTACCCTTATTCCTTCTCGATCTCCAATCATCACTCAGAGTCACACTAACTCTTTGCATCCACGAAATGTTATAGATTGTAAATTTTTTTACCCACGACATCATTGTCTCAGCACCACAGTGGTAATTCCAAACGAACCCTCCAGCTTCTTCATTGCCTCCAAGTTTCGCGACTGGTATGATGCTATGTCCCATGAATTTAATGCTTTGATTCACACCAATACATGGACTCTGGTACCCCTTCACCCTTCCTTTAATATTGTTGGCTGTTGTTGGGTCTATTAAACTAAGTTGAACTCTGATGGGTCTTTTGCCTAAAGAAAAGCCCGATTAGCAGTCAAGAGCTACCATCAACAGTCTGGTTTAGACTATGGTGAGACATTCAGTCCAGCCGTTAAAGCGACTACTATTTGATTGATACTCTCTATTGCAGTTAGTTAGGGGTTGGACTCTGTGCCAAATCGACATTCAAAATGCCTTACTACGTGGTTCTTTGACTAACACAGTTTTTATGCAGTAGGATTTATAGATCTGAAGTTTCCACATTACGTGTGCAAACTCAACAAGTCCATTTATGACCTCAAGCAGGCTCCCCGATCCTAGTTTGCACAGTTGAGTAGCTGGCTCATTGGGTATGGTTTTTCTGCTTCTTAAGCATACCCCTCTTTGTTTATTCTAAATAATGGCGACTTACATATTTTTCTGTTGATTTACATTGATGATATGGTCATCACATTCTCTAAACCCGAGGCTACTAATTCTCTTATATCTGAATTGGCCAATGCTTTTCCTGTTAAGGATCTTGGTAGATTATCTTACTTTCTTGGGCTTGAAATTAATTACTCAGAATCTAGTATTTTCTTAACCCAATGAAAGTATATTAAGGATTTGTCGATCTGCAGCAATATGCTCTCTACCAAACCTATGTCATCTCCTACGACGGCTTCTCTCAAGCTGTCTTAGTTTGATGCTCCTGAATTTAGTGACTATACTTTATCCAGAAGTATTGTAGGTGGATTATGATACATGTACATGACTAGGCTTGACATAGCCTTGTCTGTAAACAAAGTATGTTAATTCATGCACTGTACTAAGGTGCCACATTGGTTTGTTGTTAAAAGGATCATTCGGTACCCCAAGTCCATACTCAACCATGGACTGCTTTTTAAATTATCTTCAAAGCTTACTCTCCAGGCCTACATAGATACTGATTGGGCAGGCTATCCAGATGATAGACACTCTACTAGTGGGTTCTATGTATTTCTTGGTCAGCATCTCATTTCTTGGAGTTCTAAGAAACAGAAGACAGTGGCAAGGTCTAGCATTGAAGCAAAGTACAAGTCTCTTGCCTCTACAGCTGTTGAGTTGATTTGGTTACAAACTATGCTCCGAGAGCTTGGCATCTTCCTACCTCAGCCACCCATTCTATAGTGTGACAGCATTGGGGTAACATATATCTCAGCAAATCCAGTCTACCATTCCTTAACAAAACACATGGACATTGACTACCATTTTGTACATGATAGAGTTGCTGCAAACACACTCAAAGTTTCCTTCTGTACCTCTAAGGATCCGCTAGCTTATGTATTTAGTAAACCACTTGTTTCAAATAGATTTATTTGTCTTAGAACGAGTCTCACTGTTGTAGATACCCCACTGGAATCAAGGGGGTGTATTAGCATAATACCATCTAATTTGCCTAATTGTCAAAATATTCAAGAATAGGTTTATAATTCTATTATTGCTTATTTTTTATATCCTTGTAACTGATTTAATTTTCTTGTAAAGTGTATAAATATACACTGCCATAAAATAGCAATAAAAATTGGAATTCAGGAATACAGTGCCTCTAACAAGAAGTACTAAAATGACCGAAGTTAAAATCATACAAATAACAAAATCCTAAATCGCATGTTTGAGCAATGAGATGAGATAGAAATTTTGTGAATAATAGTGAATTATTTGTGAATAGTAGTAAAATATTTGAGTTAAGATATTTTATTAGATTTTGGGAAATGAGAGAAAAACTTGAATAAAAATATTATAAACTTAAAATATTTTTTGAATAGAACTTTTGAATATATTTTTTAAAAAAATTTGAAAACAGTTGTATTATTTTTTGTATTTTGTTTGAAAATTTGAGAAAATTGTGATAATGAAGTGAAAAATTTGAAGATTTGAAATTAAAAAATATTTTGTATTTAAGTGATGTTTGGAAAGAAAATTATAAGAAATTTTCAGATGAGATAAGATCTTATCAAGAAATCATTTCTCATAATGCAAAGAATCTTGCACCATACACCTCCACCTAACTAACATTGCATCCCACACTTTCATCTAACTAAAATATAATTTATCATTTTTATTCTTCTATTTAAATATATATATATTTAAAATTAAAATAAAATTAAAAAAAATAATAAATACCGTATTAATGAGATGAAATGAAATAATTTGTAAAAAAGTATATGTTTGAATAGTAAGATAAGATGGGATAGTTTTGACTTTTTGGAATTTGATAAAAGGTGGGTCCCACCAATGATTGGAAATTATTTAATAATTATTGAGTAATAGTTATGAATATATTTATAAAAAGTAATATTTATGAGCAATTAAAAACTCTATCATAAATAAATTTAAATCCTAGAATATATTTTGATGTTGTTGACTGAAATTACTCTATAATCTCAAAAAATAAAATTTCTCTTTTAAAATATATTATTCTAATTATAACCTATTTATTTTTCTATATATAGGAAATTTGAAATTTTTTATTCTAATTATAAATTTGAATAATTTTGATTATTGTAATAGATAATTATATGTATTAAAAGTGTTGTAGAACTGAATTAGTTTCGAATTTCCTAATAAAACCCCAAAATGCATAACTATTCGATCGTAACAAAAATATCAAATACGTTGTGAAAATATATTATTCTAATTATGACTTACTGATTATTCTATTTATTAGGAAAATTGAAATATTTGTACCGTAATTATGTATTCAAATAAAATACATTATTGTAATATAAAATTTACTTTGCACCTGGATGGGTTGGATATAGTTTCGTATCTAGATAAGGTATAAAGGATGGTAACCATCCATGTGGGTAACCATGCATGTAGTTTGAAAAGTTTGAATAAATGGGTCTTGGTATGTCGTGACGCCAAAAAATAATAATAACGAATAAGTAATTTTACACTTAAAAATAGAGAACTCGACATGCATATATTGAATATTTGTAACAATATTGTCATACCTCAATTGATAGATTTAAGACACGAGGTGTTAGTGGAGATATGTATTCTTTCCCTTTCTCCATCTACACGATCTTGCGTGTTCTTTCCCTTTCTCTATTTACATGATCCCAATAACAACTAGATCACAAAGGGGTACACTATACAAAATCCAAATAAATTACATAAAATAAATAATGAAAGGAAAAGTTATCCATGGCAAATGAATCTTCACATAAATAAGTAAAATTCCTAACTCCACACAAGTTATGGTTAGCATCAAGTAGTACCACATCTAATTTCATCACTACATGTATTCATTCTACTAATCAACACAATGGACAAAACATATTTCTAACAAAGCCCTCACATCAAATTCCCAACTCTTAGAAGAAGTTGCAGATGATCTGCTACTATCGCTTTGCATCTAAAGAACAACTATTAGCAGCCCACTACTTTTTTTTTTTTTTTTCAAATCAACATGCAGCCCTTTTTCTCTTACTCCCATAACTGACCAAAAAAAAAAGAAAAAAAAGAAATTTGTTCAATATCATGACACTCTAAAGACGAAAGAGCCATATATGATTATGCATGAATTAAAAATTAATTGATGGAGAAATGTATTACTACAGTCCAAAGTGAGAAATATATTATGACTTCCAATTTTTTCTCAAACCTCCAAGAGCTTTGTTTTATTCTTGTATTATTGAAATTTGTCTTGGATTAAAAAAAGAGTAATGCGACATACAGTCGTAGAGTGTACAAGTATCGTGCAATCGTTTTAAAAAAGAGTGGATTCTACTATTAAAAAATTAATTTATTTTCGTATAGATCTCGTATTTATTCAATTTTTTCAAAGTTACTGCATAGCGCTTGCACATTCACGACTGCAATTATCATTTCTCTTAAAAAAAATTTGATTCTTAATCTGCACAACCACCGCCCTCACCACCAACATTCAACCCCTTTTATCTTCCAACTTGTTCAAATCCCTCGCCAGCTTGCTACTTCTTATAAATGACATTTCATTTTGCCATCATTTTGGGCAAGAGTGTTTCCAGAAATTAAAAAAAATTTCTTCCAAATTACTCAAGGCATATATAGATCTATGTATAAAAATATAAAACGCATGAGCGTTGAAATTTTTGTAGGATTTATTGAATTTGGAAAAACAAAAATTCAAATGCTTTGCAATGAGATGAGCCCTCACGCTCTTTAGTTGAAATGCTGCACCGGTTTGGGTGTTTTTCAGTCATCGATCAACAACTGCAGAAGTGAATTTGTTTAGCCGCTCAAAATGCTATACAAAAATGGGTTTCAATTGTTCCTTCTTCCTTCAGTCACAATCCTGAAAGATTGAGCAAAAACAGAGTGTCGTAGTCAATGACTACACCCTACTCTGTATGTTCCATTTATAGAAGATATATTTACAAGGAAGTTTTACATACAAGGAAAGCTCTTTACAGTATGCTAAGTATAAGGTGATACAGCAGGAAAATAACAAACATGAAAGGAAAGGACTAAGTATGGAAAGAACTAAATATCTGGAGAGGAATTAACGTAATCAGCCTATGTTGTCTTGCCCGATGATAGCTCCAGTAATTGCTGAGCTGTGCTGTTTAACACCCCCCCACAAGCGAATGATGGTTCTTGAATCATGAGCTTGGACTTGAGAAACTGGAAACGATTCGAGGACAGACCCTTGGTAAAAATGTCACCTAGTTGATCTGCAGATGGTATGTAATGGAAAACAACATCTCGATTAATGACCTTCTCTCGAATAAAATGGTAATCAACCTCGATGTGTTTTGTTCGTGCATGGAATACTGGATTTGCAGCAAGAGCAAGTGCACTTTCATTATCACACCACACAGTAGGGACACTTGGAAGAACAATCTGCAGATCACGTAATACCATTCGAATCCAATATAACTCAGCCACCACCATCGCAAGAGCACGGTATTCGGCTTCTGTACTTGAACGGGACACCACAGGTTGTTTTTTAGAACACCATGCAATTAGACACGGACCGAGAAAAACACCATATCCCGTAGTTGATCTTCGATCGTCTGGATCACCAGCCCAGTCAGCGTCACAAAAAGCACAAAGATCAAGTGCACCTTGAGTAAAATAGAGACCATGATCAAGTGTACCCTTTAGATAGCGAAGGACTCGTTTTGCAGCAATCCAATGTTCAGAGGTTGGAGAATGAAGGTGTTGGCACAACTGATTCACAGTGTATGCGATATCCGGTCTAGTTAGCGTGCAATACTGGAGTGCACCCACAAGCTGCCGATACTCAGTAACATTGTCAAGAGGATCTCCTGATAGAGCTGATAGCTTGTGACCAGAAACACAGGGGGCACTAGAAGGCTTGGCTCCCACCATTCTACTACGGTGCAAAATATCCAAGATATACTTGGTTTGCCGAAGATGCAAACCTTTGCTATCACGACTTGCCTCTATTCCCAAGAAGTAACCAAGAGAGCCCAAATCTTTGATCTTGAATTCTACCTTTAGTTTGGTGAGTAGAACTTCAACGAGCATTGAATCATTTCCGGTAACTAGCAGATCATCTACATAGATGAGAAAGTAGATGCGTATGCCTTGCTTGTGATAGGTGAACAAAGATGTATCCACCTGTGAGGCAACAAAACCCAGTGCTAATAAACTCTGTGATAAGCGCATGTACCATGCTCTAGGAGCCTGTTTAAGGCCATAAAGTGCCTTTCGAAGGAAGCAAACATGGTCTGGAAAATCTGAATTTTGGAAACCTTGTGGTTGTTCAACATAAACTTCTTCCTGTAAAGTCCCATTGAGAAAAGCATTAGAAACATCTAATTGTTTAATTTGCCACCCAAAATGTACCGCAAGTGCCAACACAATCCGAACTGTAGCTGGTTTTATAACGGGACTAAATGTTTCAGAAAAATCCATCCCAGAAATCTGATGAAACCCCTTTGCAACCAACCTTGCCTTATACCGTTCAATGGCCCCAGATGAAGTTTGTTTAACTTTGTATACCCAGCGTACTGGAATGACCTTTCGGTTAGGTGGTCGTGGAACCAACTCCCAAGTTTCGTTATTTATTAAAGCCTGATATTCCTCCTGCATTGCCTTACACCAATCACTAGAAACAACAGCACGTGAGTAACATGATGGTTCAGAAATTTCAAGCACAGTGTGAAGGGCTTTTATGGGATGTTTAGAGGCATAGAAGAGATGATAATCAGTGTATTGTTTGGGACGTGAGGAACCTGTTTGAGATCTTGTAACCATGCGAGATATAGTGGGTATGGCCTGTTGTGTAGATGTCGGGTTAGAAAGGGATTGAGAGGTATCTTGTGGAGGTAAATCATGAGATGGTTGAGTAGAATCTGTAGTTGCAGGTTCAGATGTTATGGTAGTTGGGATGGATGTTGTTATAGTTTATGTTGGTCCAGATTGGGGCAAGATGAGTAAAGAACTTTGTTCAGTTGTAGCACTGCTGTAAGATCGAGTAACAGAGGACTCACGGGCAGGATAGACATGTTCATCAAAGACAACATGCCTAGAAAGGTAAGTTTTCTTTGATATAGGATCATAGCATTTATACCCATCATTTTGAGATGAATAGCCTAGAAAAATCCAGATTTTACTTCTATAGGCTAATTTGTCTTGAGCATAAGGACGAAGTAAGGGATAGCAAGCGCAACCAAACACACGAATTTTAGTGTAATCGGGTGTCTTTCCAAATAGAACATGGTAGGGAGATTTATTTTGTAACACATCAGTGGGAAGTCTATTTATAAGAAAAACAGCTGTAAAGAAGGCATCCACCCAAAAAGTTTTAGGAAGATTACATTGAGCTAACATAGACAATCCCATATCCATTATGTGCCTATGTTTTCTTTCGGCAATGCCATTTTGTTGGGAAGTATGAGGACATGTGAGACGGTGATGAATCCCATTTGTAGTCAAAAAATTTTTGAACTGTCCTGATAAGTACTCTCCCCCATTATCAGTCTGAATTTGCTTGATTTTGCAAGAAAGAATGTTTTCAACAAGCAGTTTAAAGCGGACGAAACAAGAGAAAACTTCAAATTTATTAGCAATGGGGTACAACCAAGTGAACCTTGAATGATCGTCAATAAAGGAAACATAGTAGCGACTCCCACCAGTGGACACAATTGGTGACACCCACACGTCCGAATGAACAAGATCCAGAGGAAATTTAGATATCCTGTCCAAGGGAACAAAGGGTAGTTGAGTACTTTTTCCTAGCTTACAAGATGAACAAACAAAATCACATTGAGTATTTCCAGAAATGGGAAGACCAAAAGAATTGATGACGCTCTTGGTGACTTGTAGGGATGGATGACCAAGCCTTGCATGCCAAATATCAAAGGAAGTTTTGATTCCTACAAGAGCAACATGAGGTCGACTTTTATTGGTAGAAGTGTGAGACAAACGAATGGGATACAGTCCTCCTTCACTCGGCCCTTCCAGGAGTGTTTGTCCCGTTTTGCGGTCCTTAACACAATAAGAATAACTGGTTAGAATGAAATAACAATCGTTATCCACACAAAATTGGTTGACAGACAATAATTTGGTTAGAGCATCTGGACAATGTAAGACACGGTGTAGAGACAGTTTAGAGCAGGGAGTGTTTAAGGTAAAAGAACCTATGCTTGAAATTTGTAAACCATTACCATTACCAACAGCCACAGTGTCTAAGCCATTGTAAGGTTCCAAGGAGGCCATATCACCATTATCATTGGTGATGTGTCTGTTGGCTCCACTATCAGCCAGCCAAGTGTTATCCTCTAGGACAGAATTCGAGTGAGCTACCATGGCAGCAAGTTGAGAAGGTGGGTGACGACCTTGGTAGCTATAATCAAACCTGTGAAAGCAATCCAGGGCAGTGTGGTTTTCCTTGTGACAAATTTGACAAGCATAGGGATTAAGAGCATCACCATTTGGAGGTTGATTGTTCCTAAATGCCTGAAAGTTCCCTTGGGTTTGATTATTTTTTTGTTGATTAAAACTGCCTTGAGACCGAGGAGGGCCTTGGTTATGATTTTGTCCAGAAAAATTTGAGGTCCTGGGTGAAAAGGGTTTGTTTTGCTTTTTCTGGCCACCAAGTCTGCGAGCCATCATAGCAAAGGTGCCCTCATCATGCACAGGCCGCTGGCTTGTAATTTGAATTTCGCACGACAGGAGCTCAGATGAAAAATCTTCAAAACTCATTGATTTATCACGTAAAGCAATACCCATAGAATCGAAAAAGATGAAAAAGATGAATTCAAACCACTAAGGATATGATGTATTAAATCGTCTTCCTCTATGGGCTGTCCTGCAGCAGCAAGTTGATCTGCCCAGGATTTTGCATCTTGAAGATATTCGCCATAGCTTTTGCCACCTTGAGATAACGACTGCAATTGTCGTTTGAGATAATTGATGCGTGAGCGAGACTGGGAGGCATACCTGTTGGCTAATGCAAGCCAAACAGCACGAGAAGTATCAAGACCAAAGGTTGTTGACAGAACCTTCCCAGCCAGAGTTGCATTCAACCAACTAAGGACGAATTGATCCTTCTTTGTCCAGAGAAGAAATGCTGGATTAATTTCTTGAGTGCCAGCATTGTCATCAGAGTGGACTGTAAGAAATTTTGCTGGGCATGGCTCCGTACCATCCACAAAACCCAGCAAGTCATTACTCCGTAAAACCGGAAGTAATTGAGAAACCCAATTGAGATAATTGGTTCCATCCATCCGTACCGAAATCAATTGTGCGATGTTCGGGGGATTAAAAATGATGGATGAGGAAGACATTTTGCAGAAATATACAGGTACGCAGGAAAGGGCGTCAGCCTGTAGCTCTGGATACCATGAAAGATTGAGCAAAAACAGAGTGTCGTAGTCAATGACTACACCCTACTCTGTATGTTCCATTTATAGAAGATATATTTACAAGGAAGTTTTACATACAAGGAAAGCTCTTTACAGTATGCTAAGTATAAGGTGATACAGCAGGAAAATAACAAACATGAAAGGAAAGGACTAAGTATGGAAAGAACTAAATATCTGGAGAGGAATTAACGTAATCAGCCTATGTTGTCTTGCCCGATGATAGCTCCAGTAATTGCTGAGCTGTGCTGTTTAACAAATCCTTCCTTCTATATTTCACTCTAGTCCTTTCTACTTTTTTAAGCCATTCTTCTTCAGCGTTGGTTCATTATATGCTAGTTCTGGTTCTTCTTCCATTAAAAGCTTCTTGTTTTCATTTCATTTCTTTATTTTTTTAAAAAATTATTGACAGAAGCTAACATGGCAGTTGGTTACATGCCAGTTCTGCAAGGTCGGTTAGAGCATCCTTATTGGATTATGCAAATGCAAATCCAATAAAAAATTTAACTAATAGAACTTGAAAATGCTCTACATTGAATTATCTAACTTCAAAATTTTTTATTTTTAGCTACAGTAAAATTATGATTTGAAATCAAATTTAATTGTTACTATTTTACATTCAAATGAATACAAAATAGTATCTTTTTACACACTCTCTCTCTGCCTCTATTTTCTATCCTTATTCTCATTTTTCCTCATGCGTTATTTTTTCATATTATTTAATAAAAAAATAATAATATATTTTCATATAAACTCTTAATTTAGAAAAAAAAATAATAGAAATTTTTTTAAAAAAAATATTATTAAATTTATAATATTTTATTATTATTTTAATTAATAGATAGATAATTTAATGTAAAAATAAGTTTTGAATGAAATAATTAAATGTAAAATTATCTCATATTATGTAAATTTTATATTTACATTTAAATGCACTAATAAAAATGCACTTACGTGTAGAAGAACTGGAAATGGGATTGAAAAGTATTAAGAGATCGACGAGGGGTAACAGTTCTTTTCAATTTTTTAATGAATGAAAAAATCTAGTTATAAGTATAATTATTTATTAATATGTGTATTAATTTATTATAATTAATTAAAAAATAAATTTTATTAAAAATAATATTAATTTAAAATTTAAATATATAAAAATTATTATTAATATATAAAATAATAAGTTACTTTATTTATATATAAGAAAACTCTTTACGAATACGCGTTATGGGTCATGACCGCGGTTAGGACGTATCGACGAAAGTTCTATGCTTCTGTGCATGTGGGCCTCATCCAAATAGCTCTCAAAATAATTTATTGGCGGCTAGACTCTTCCCTCGCGCTGACTTAACCTGTTCTTCTGTTCACTTTTGTTATTTGCTTCTACCAGCAACGGCAGTCACCACTGGATAATCTCTCCGCGAACTTTCTTTCTCCTGAGGTCTTTGTCATTTTCCTCAAGGAGCTTCTTCAAATACTTAGCACCATTCTTCTTGTTTCTGATCTTCCATGAAATCAAAACAAATGTAAGCAAGGCTGAATAGTACTCTCTCTGCATTCGGTGTAATATACTTGAATTCGCTCTCTGTTACCGGCCGGTTCTTCGCCAAGCAAGTAGCACCCATGTTTTCATTCAAGAAAACACAAGTCCTAAGAATGATTCAGGTCAATTTTCTGTTTGTTTAATACAAGCGTACGGTCGGAAAGAGAAAGAAAAGGAAAAGCAACCTCGGAGAGAGTAAGAACTTTTAGTTTGATTGAGTTTAGTTCGATAACTTGGCCTCAGTAAATATGGTTTTTGGTTTGAAAAGCACGACAACATATTCAGATAAGCAGATAACTTCTTTTCCTTTTGTCTTCTTTTGGGTCCTTTTTACTTTCTCAGCTAACGTCCATAGAGCTGATATATAGCTTTTTTCATTGTATGTTTCTGGGTAACTTTCCATTTTCTGAGTTGAGATATGGATATTGAAACCGCAGTAGTAAAACATCATGTATCATGAAGCCTCACTTTTTCTCTGAAACCAAACAGAATTAGTTAGCTAAACCCGCTTTTGTTTTCTTAGATATCTTCTTTACATTCCCTTGCTTCTGTGACTATAATCGATCATATAAAATTTTTTCTTTGCGTTCATTCTTGTTTTCTTAGATATTTTCTTCACATCTGTTTTGAAATATTTTATTTTTGTTTGACTTACTTATGCTTCTGGTTAGGTAATTTCCATTTTTTTTAATAAATGATAAAAAAAGACCAGTTGTCTACCACTTATTTTGTTTTTCTGAGCATTCAATATTTGTCCAATTGATAAACTTGCTTTGCTTTGATCTTTTATTAGTCATGTCTTTCTGTCTCTCTCAAGACTTCTAAGTTCCAAATAATTTATACTGCGGATTGTAAAAATGGGATTAGGTGGGCGTAGAATGTGATGAGACCATCTTACACGTTTAATTATTAATTTGTCTAGTAGACGTACTTGATAGATTGACTACTTCCAGGTCTACAAGCTATACATGATCTTGGTCACGAAACTGTTATAAATATCGTACTTCTTACACTTGCTGATCTTATCTTACATATATGGCGTGGCTTATTCTGTGATTCCTCCTTTGTAGAGAATATCAAACTTGAACTTGTACTTCTGCGGGGCGGCCTGGCTTTCAGCACTTGATAGCTGTAAATAAAGCTCGCTCCTCTAAATCAAGAGTACTTGGGCTCTTCATTCTTGACTTCTAACTGGCCAAAGTCATGGATTTCTGCAGGAGACGTACGTTTGTAAGGTTAGTTTTTAGGGTTAGATTTTAACTTTTCCGACACGATTTTATGTGCATGTGTCTTGAATACCTTGAGGGTCTGTTTGGGAACAAAATTGTTCTCAGATATTCTTAAACTATTTTATCGTTATTTACAAACTATTCAATACTTTTTCACGACTATTTATAAATTATTTCACTACTATTAATCACATATATTCTTAATATATAAACGAGCCTGAAACTATTCTGGAACTTTCTAAGTGGAACCTTCTAAAAGAACATTACAAGAGGATCCCCCTAATGCATTCTATCTTTTGTAGTAAATTCTGTAAGGATCAAATGACCAAGATGATCACGCGGGTGATTGGTAGTAATTCAAATTGTTACAATCACCATTTTGTCTAAAAAACATAAGGTGCATAATCCTAATGTCCTGAGCTAAGGGTTGCACTAGTTCTTCCAATTTTCGTAATTAGTGCAGGATTGTGTAGTTAGGCATTCCTGTCATTGGCCATCTCAAGTAGTGATTGGATTTTGGTAGTGTACAATTAAGTACTTGTATAGCTGCTGACATTTTGATATCTGTTCTTTCATCCAGGTTAGAGAGATCTTCGAGTTTTGGGCAGAAATATCCAAGAAACATCAGACTGGCTTTTGGCAGAGTTTTGGAGAGTTTTCAGAGAGGAGTTGAGAGAGTTAAAAGTTTAAAAACGAAACAAATAAGCACCCGTTCTGTAGGGGATCGGCCAAAAAAAGAGTCTGGTCGTACTTGGGAAGTCTTTGATCCACAGGATCAATTTCTACAAACATGGAACAAACTATTTGTGCTTTCTTGTGTGATATCAGTGGCTGTGGACCCATTGTTCTTTTACATCCCTGTGATGGAGAAGAATGGGGACACATGCTTAGATTTAGACAAGAGACTGGCAATCATTGCTTGTGTTATTCGATCCGCCATAGATGCCTTTTATGCAATTCATATATTGATTAGATTCAATACAGCAATTTTCCTCCCGGCATCTCGAGGGTTTGGAAGGGGTGGGTTGATTGAGGATCGTATGGCTATAGCAAAAAGATACCTATTCACACACTTCATTATTGACATTCTATCAATTCTCCCACTGCCACAGGTATGCATTCGACTCTCAATCAATCTCAAGCATCAGTAATTTCATTTGTTACTAGAAACTCTATGGCCTTTCAACATTCAACAAAGTATTCAGTTTGGACCTGTGGTAGTCATACGTTCACAATTTGATAAAAGAAAATTTGCTTCCCAACATGTATTCCACTACTAGAGAACATGACAGAGAGAATCTCTTAAGGAATAGCAGCCACATGATGCATTGCTCCCAAATGTCTGTATATGCTAGTAGGTCGGATTTTACACGCACTGAAAAACTATTTGGTTATTACCAATTGCAGAAGTGATTTATTAGTCTACTTTCTGAGAGCTCTAGAAAGTGATGATATTTTGGAAGAAACATTATGCATACATAAATATGTTGAAATGCAGAAAATTCTGGTGACTATGACTCAAGCTGAAAATTTTGTTAATTGCTTGATGTAAAAGAATGAACTATATATATAGAGTGTTAGGACCAGTTTGGAAACACAACTGTTTTCCGATATTCTCAAATTATTTTACTACTATTCACAGATATTCTGAGATATTGTTAATATCCACATGATTAGTCTTACAATTTTGGATGTGTTCTGCTTATTATGTTCAGGTTGTAGTTTTCGCTATCGCTCCCAATTTAAAAACTGAAGTTTCATTGGTCATTAAGGAAATATTGAAGTTTGTAATCTTCTCCCAATATGTGCCGAGGCTTTGGCGGATCTATCCACTATATGTAGAAGTAACAAGAACATCTGGCATACTGACTGAGACTGCATGGGCTGCAGCTGCTTATAATCTGTTCCTCTACATGCTTGCAAGTCATGTAAGTTTATACGTTACTTGATTATTCGGCCTATTCCAAGATTTCTGATCAAAATTAATTCGATATACCAGGTAGTTGGTGCTTTTTGGTACTTGTTTGCCATTGAGCAATGGGATGCATGCTGGCAGGAACGGTGCAAGAATCAGGGTCAGGATGATTGTCGAAAATATTTTTACTGTGATATTGACGGTTATATTAACCGTAGTACAAGTTTGGGAAATCTAAGTCTGCCTTGCCCTTTTATCAAGCCTGATGATATTGAGAATTTAACTGTCTTCAACTTTGGAATTTTTACTGATGTTCTGAGGTCTGGAGTGGTGGAATCAAGAGCTTTTCTAAAGAAATTCTCCTACTGCTTTTGGTGGGGTCTGCGTAATCTGAGGTTAGTAATACATAATCCTCAAATTAAATTCATAGTTAGTTATAGATAGCAAGATTGACCACATTGTCAGGCTTCAGCTAATGCTTTAGAGCTGAAGGCTTTTTTAACTTGTACCTTATCTTTTTTGTTTCCTCAGTTCTCTTGGGCAAAACCTGTCAACAAGCACATATGTTTGGGAGATAGCCTTTGCTGTTTTCATAGCCATCTTTGGATTGGTCTTGTTCTCGTTACTTATTGGTAATATGCAGGTAGTTCTTTGGTCCTCGGATTCTCTTAGCAAGCTACTGTCGTAGCATCTTGAGATGATTATGTTCAAATATTTTGAATTTTGTGCATATGCACCTCATCTAGACCTTCTAACTGATAGGCTTATAGAAAATCAGACCACCTTCTATTCATCACATGTCAAACATGCATTATACTTCTTTGGTATCCAATTAATACCTCTGAGGTATGTTTATTCTCAACAATTCTGCAGCTCTATTTTAACCTGCTAACTGACATATTGCCAACAGAAACTTGAATTGGGTCTGTTCTTCACAATTCCATCCACTCACTCGACTGGAAATTTTCTGCAGAACCCACAATAGTTTTAGAATGGAATAAGCTGCTATATGATCAATTTTTCTTGTGCTGCTTATAGAAATATCTGCAATCCACAACAGTGAAAGTAGAAGAAATGAGAGTGAGAAGGACTGATGCAGAACAGTGGATGTCCCAACGTATGCTCCCTGATAACTTAAGGGAGCGGGTCAGACGATATGAACAATACAAATGGCAGGAAACCAGAGGCGTCGAGGAAGAGAAACTCATTCGTAACCTTCCTAAGGACCTCAGGAAGGACATAAAGCGCCATCTTTGCTTGGATCTTCTCATGGGAGTGAGTGTTTTTGTTGGTTGTTTTTGTACATCTTTTCGCCCAATTATCAGCTAAGTTGTTCATCTAGTCAATTTTTATCTGTAAGGTGCCCATGTTCAAAAACATGGATCAGCAACTGTGGGATCCGCTGGTTGATCGTCTCAAGCCAGTGCTTTACACAGACAAGAGCTACATTGTTCGTGAAGGGGATCCAGTGGACGAGATGCTCTTTATCATTCGAGGAAACCTAGCCACCACGACTACCAATGGTGGAAGAACTGGTTTCTTCAACTCTGCTGATCTTAATGCTGGTGACTTTTGTGGTGAAGAGCTTCTTACTTGGGCCTTGGATCCCCAGACCTCGGCCCCCAAATTCCCCATCTCAACTAGAACAGTGCAAGCAAAAACAGAGGTTGAAGCCTTTGCGCTGATGGCCGAAGACTTGAAGACTGTAGCTTCTCAGAGTCGGAAACTTCGTAGCAAAGAGCTCCAACAGATTTTCAGGCAAGGATTTAAACCATGCTTATGCACTTTCTGGATTACTATCTCATGGCTGTTTAAACAAATCGAGGCAACACTAACAGGGAGGAAAGGCTAAAAGTTATGTTTAATCCTGATTAGAATCCTGATTACCTTTCCCATTTGCGTGAATGGATATAATATAAATAATTAAATCAATCTCTAATATAAATAAATAAATCTATTTATTTCCTTCAATTTAAATTTTTAGGACAAAGGACCATTTCATATGAAATTAAAGTAAAAATCTTGGGTTCGAATTCTTTCTACACCCTAATCATTGAAGAGAGTTTAACCCGAAAATGTTAAAGAATATAATATAACTAAATAAATCTAATGGAACAAACGATGATTTGACGATCCTTCCTTATCTAATTGTGCAAATATGACTTTCAGGTTCTACTCACTACAATGGAGGACATGGGCGGCATGTTTTATCCAATCAGCTTGGCGCCGACACTGTAAGAGAAAGCTTGAGATGGCATTGCGCGACTCAGAATACGGACAGCAAGTTGCTTTGGCAAATGAAGCTGGCACCTCGGTTAATCTTGGTGCAACTATTTACGCATCAAGGTTCGCTGCCAATGCACTTCGAACCTTGAAACGGAAAAGGGCTGCAGCACGCCCCACCAGGGCACCACAAAGAGTGCTACAGTTGCTGCCACAGAAACCTACCGATCCTGATTTCACTGCTTAACGTCATTAAAAGTAGTATATATGCTGTTTCAAGTTGATTATAACGCAGTAATTGTTTTTACATAAAGGTTTTTGAATCCATAGTTTTGTTTATTGCATGTATTATTTACCCAACTTCCAACTTAATAATCTAGATCACTGTGTTCTCATGTGTCATTGAACATCTACATAAACGCAGTTTTCTACGTCTCCATGAAAATACATTTGATATATATATATATATATATAGAGAGAGAGAGAGAGAGAGAGAGAGAGAGAGAGAGAGAGAGCAACAGGTAATGCTTCACATGTATCTCACATGTAACAGCTGCCAAATGTGGGACGTGCATCGCGCACTCCTTTAAAAAAATGAATAAAGAGAGTAACGCAGAACTTACATATCTAGAAGTTTATCTGGTATTACTCAATTATCCTATAAGCCTGTAATAGAAGGCAAGTATATATATATATATACATAGCTTTCGACAGCAGCCTGTGATATGTATCTCTCAAACTTTTTCCGCCCTGACCAAAAGAACTTTTCAAGATCAAGCATGCTATGCATAAGACATTTTCATGCCCCCATGGGCCTCTTATTATGTTGAACAAGTTATTCTTCGGCTGGACACCAATACTAATCATTGAAACTTCCCTTGATTTGCATATCAGTTCTATTTTCAATCATCTAACATCATTTGGAGACGCCTCATATGGTCCATGTTGCTTTTATTTTCATGTGCTTTTATGTCATTTAAACAGAATGAATTTGTGGTTAGGATCTTGCTCAGTCACTAAGGTTATGTTCCTTTAGCTTCCCCAACAAAGTGGTACAGTAGATTATGGATGGCAAGCAGTCCGTCCTCATTACTTTGATTCATGGATTTGCCCTCCTTGCCCAGTATTGTACCTCGATCCTTCTCTTGGAATGAACATAAAGAAATTAATGCTGGTTCTTGATTTTTAGAATGTTCCGCAGAATCGGTCGCTCAAGACCTTTGGTACTCTCTTGTTGTTATGACCTTATCTGTTCTGTTAGTGACTAAAAGTAGAAATCTAGCAGGGTATATAGCAGCAATGTTTTGTGTCAATAATATGATATTTTGATAATGAGAATAATCATAAAGAAAGTTTCCAGTTTCCTCAATTAAGGCGTCTCTTTATCAAAATATGTATATGGCATTAGTACTGAGATACAGAACAGGTTGTGAGAATCGATCCTTATCAATCCTGTTTGAGTCCCGATATTTGGCTTTTCATTTTGTTTTGTACGAACTGCATGCCATTACCTTCTGGGCTTTAAGATATGTAGTATTTAAGAGACATTATAATGATTGCCTTCGTATATAGCTCTAATAGCAGAGTTGGTAAATATCTTTGATTAGAAAAAGTAAATTGAGAAATTACCAAGACCAATGCAAAAGAAAAGTTGTTGGAGCATTTGTTTTGGGCTAAACAAATGCTCCAATTAGCATTTTCTTTTGTCCAATATTCCAACAGATTGAAGAGACAAATTAAAGAAGTTTATTTTTCATAAATAACTGATCATGGTATACATTATTCTCTTCTTCATTCCGGGCTTAATAGATATTATCACTTGGATTCATGCATCAGATTGATCATGAAATCCTCGGTAGGAAGTAGGATCTTGAAATATAGCTATATATAAATATATATATATATATATCTCTCTCCAAGTGGATTTAATTATGATCACCCTTCATGATAGAAAGATACCCTGCACGAAAGTTAAGAGAAAAAAATCAGTACCTTCTGTGCATGCACAGAGAGAGAGAGAGAGAGAGAGAGAGAGAGAGAGAGTATTACTGAGAGCAGTCTGTGTCTTTGCTAATAGGAGGGAGCTTGATTTTGAGGCCACAATCCTTGACAAGTTGAGAAATGCGAGAAAGGTCGACTTTTCCGGCCGATGATCCTGCTTTCTTAATGCACTCGCATATAGCTTGTCGATCTTGTTTGGTTTTAGCGGTGTTAACCAAACCCGTAGCACCTCCACAACACTGCGTGGATGGCTTGTCCTGCTTTCCTTGTATGAAAGGCAGGCAGGGTGTAAGCTTGGTGATAACGTCGGCGCATGAAGCTGCATCATCATTGTCACTACTTTCACTTATCCCTCCATAACTAGAACATGTATTCGAGGCTGCTGCATATGCTATCCCAGAAAGTAAAAAAACGATGGCTAAAACAGTGCCAACCCGAGTCATGGCTGCTGCAGTAGTAGTTGACATGATTTGGAAACTGATTTTTGTGTTATGAAAAGCTTCAAATAGCTAGCTAGGTGATGAAATGCTTTGCTTGTGAATGCTGAACAAGCTAGGGACGAATATATATATATATAGATATTGATGCTGGTGGGATGGTTTCAAACTCTTTTCTCATTTGTTTAATTCCATGCATGCAAGTGTCATGATTTTCAGTTGAATGCAATATGTTAGTTCCTGCTTAATTCCGTGCCTTACCAAAATACGCAACTTGGTTGCTTTAATTGATAGATCGCCTCTTGCTTGGCAAGGAAAAGAAAAAGATCAATTGATACAAACACCGACGACCCAATATTGTTGCCTCAAGAACTCATATTCAAACAAACCGGAATTGAAATCTCTGTTTTTACAAAGTCTCATATCTAAAAAGGTTTTATCTTTAAAAGCTTATAAAAGTTAAGATAATGTCCATCACAAAGAAATTTGTGTACGAAAAAACTCCAAAAAGATGAGTAGGTTGGATTGTAATCTTGATTTTTTTCTATATTTATCAGTCACAATTGTAACTTCGATTTCATTGAATTAAATGAAATCTATTTCCTATATATATATATATATTTAAAAAATAAATAAAAGAACTCATATTCTGTTATATAATAACCCTCATTGTAGTTACAAAAGGTTTAATGTTATTATGATATAATAATCAATAGTTTTATTATATAAGACTATTCTGTTTGCACTGAAGATAAAAACTCTATTTTATAACCAAATAGAAACGTAGTAATCATAATAACCATAGTTTGATGTTAATCAAAACCCTAGAAACAGCAGTATACCAATAGATGACCAGATTACCAATATACACCACGATATTGAACAATGTGATATACAGATCAACAGAATGATGAATATCTATCAAGAATATCGCAAGAAGGCCACAAGAATCAGATATGAACAATAAAGAACAATAAAGAATATGAAAGTAAGGAAAGAACACACCAATATACGTGTTTCAACCCTAATGGACTACGTCCACGGCAGGAATGAGCCTCAGAGCTTTTTATTTATGAACAATATTTCACAGAGAAGCTTCAGTACACTTAGAGTCACAAATCCCTCACAGAAATCACTTTGATTTCTTCTCTCTACAAGGAAACCCCCGAAACTCTAATTCCCCTCTCCATTCTCTCTCTCATACACTCTACCCCTCAAAACGGCCGATATGTACAGAATTAAACAATTAGGGTTTACACCGTATAGCTTATATATATATATATATGTTACAAGAGATGCCAACACGTGTAACCAATCCAGCGGCTCAACTCATAAACCTCCTGAAGGAAGCACGAGCTTCTCACGTGATTTAATCAGCTCAGCATTAATCAACTTCAACGATCCAGATTTGGCCATTTGTTCATCATCCTTTAATCAAACGCTTCAAGAGAGTACATTAGTAGATTACATAAAACGTAACATATAAATGTATTGATATACATATTACAAATCTCCACCTTGGCAAAACATTTATTTGCCAAAAGATTTTAAGATAATCCTCATCATTGGCTCATTCCTGCATTGTCCCCCTAAAAGGGACTAACTCTAGACTCCATACCTACTAAGTTCAGACAGTGTCTGAACTTGGACCAAGGGACTGACTTGGTCATCATATCTGAGGGGTTATCCTCAGTTGAGACCTTTTCCACACGTACTATTTTAGATTCTATAACATCCCTTACAAAGTGAAGCCTCACATCAATATGTTTTGATCTTTCATGAAAAACTGGGTTTTTAGCTAAGTGCAGTGTGCTTTGATTATCACAGTGAACTATGATATTACCATTGAAAATATTTAACTCACTAGCAATACCTTTTAGCCATATGGTCTCTTTAATGGCTTCTATCAATGCTATATATTCAGCTTCTGTAGTGGACAAAGCCACCACAGATTGTAGGTGTGATTTCCAGCTAAAAGCTCCCCCAAAAGCAATAAACACATAACCAGTCAGTGACTTCCTAGTGTCTATGCTTACTGCAAAATCAGAGTCTACAAATCCAGCCAATTCACAACCCTTTATAATATTTTTTCCAAAACTAAGACCCAAGTTAGTAGTGCCTCTTAGGTAACTTAACACTCATTTGATAGCTTGTCAATGAGGTTTTCTAGGGTTACCCATAAACCTACTAACTATAGTAAATGCATAGGTCAAATTAGGCCTGGAACAAACCATCGCATACATTATACTTCCAACCATGCTAGCATAAGGGATTTGTTGCATAAAACTGATATCTAAGTCTGTTTTAGGGGCCTGATCTGAGGACAATTTGAAATGCTGTCCTAAGGGTGTAATTACAGGTTTTACATGTTCCATACCAAATCTATTTAGAATTTTAAAAATGTAATTTTTCTGAGATAAATATAGCATTCTAGCACTTCTATCTCTTTCAATTTCCATTCCTAAAATTTTCTTAGTAGGGCCCAGTTCTTTCATTTCAAATTCTGATTTCAGCATGCTTTTGACTTGATTAATCAAAACAGTGTCTTTACAAGCTATTAACATGTCATCAATATACAAAAGGAGATAAACACATATTCCTTTTTCTTCCTTGTAATAAACACAGCTATCATAACAGCTTCTTTTAAAATTATTGTTAATCATGTGTGTATCAAATCTTTTATACCACTGCCTAGGTGATAGTTTAAGACCATATAAAGATTTTTTAAGTAGACACACTTGATTACTTTTAATTTTATTAGTAAAACCTTCAGGAGGCTGCATATAAATTTCTTCCTCAAGTTCTCCATGCAGAAAAGCAGTTTTAACATCTAATTGTTCTAAATGCAGATTTTCAAAAGCTGTATAAGCTAACAGTAGCCTAATTGAGCTATGTTTAACCACTGGAGAGAAGATTTCATTGAAATCAATTCCTTCTCTCTGTGAAAACCCTTTGGCTACAAGTCTAGCCTTATACCTGGTCCCTTCTACCCCTGGTATGTCTTCCTTTTTCTTGTAGATCCATTTGAATCCTATAAGTTTTACCCCCTTAAGTTTAGGTACTAAAACCCAGGTTTTATTTTTATTAAGAGATTCCATTTCCTCCTGCATAGGAAGAATCCATTTTGAGGAATTCTTGATATTTACTGCCTCTTTATAGGTCCTAGGTTCCTGGTAGACCACTTCATCAGCTACATTTAGGGCAAATATAGTGAGATCTGCCTGCCCATACCTTATAGGTGGTTTTATAACTCTCTTTTTCCTATCTCTTACTAGGTTATAGGAGTTAGCACCACCTAGATCTTTGTCCCCTAAGTCTTCTTCCTCATGTTTGCTACTTTTCCCAATTTCAGGTTCAAATTGGACACTTTTTTGCTCCACCTCAATCTGAGATCCACTTGGGGACTGGTTAGTTTTAAGATCACGCTTTTTCTCCTGTACCCGAGCCATTTGTGACTCCTTGAAGGTCACATCCCTACTCACAATGTAGTTATACCTACCAGGTCCATCTACCCAAAGTTTGTAGCCCTTAACCCCTTCAGGATACCCTATGAATATGCACCTGAGTGCCCTCGGTTCCAACTTGTCAGTTTTTGAGTGTGCATAAGCAACACACCCAAAAATTATTAAGTAGTCATAGCTAGGAGTTTTTCCAGACCACAACTCATGTGGTGTTTTAAACTCTATGGTAGATGATGGGCATCTATTTATGAGATGTACAGCAGTAGTGGCAGCCTTTGCCCAGAATGTTTTGGGCAGCCCTGAGTTTGACAACATACACCTTACCCTTTCTAAGATGGTTATGTTCATTCTTTCAGCTAAGCCATTGTGTTGGGGTGTTTCCCTCACTGTCTTATGCCTAAGAATTCCTTCTTTTTGACAGTACATATTAAACTCATTTGACAGAAACTCTAGACCATTATCAGTCCTGAGAATCTTGAGTTTTCTACCTACTTGGTTTTCCACTAGAGTCTTCCACTCCTTAAATTTTTCAAAGGTGTCACTCTTATTTTTAAGGATGTATATCCAAACCTTCCTAGAGTAATCATCCACTAAAGAGAGAAAATAACTCCCTCCATTGTGTGAATTCACTCTTGCTGGTCCCCATAGATCTGAATGAACATAATCTAGGGTTTGTTTAGTGTTATGGGTTGCTGACTTAAAACTAACCCTCTTTGCCTTTCCATAGATACAATCTTCACAGAAAGGTAAGTTACCTAGGTTTTTATCACTCAGCAGTCCTTGTTTTTGAAGTTCTAAGAGTCCCCCTTGACTTACATGTCCAAGCCTCTTATGTCATAGTACATCTTTGTTTTCTACTATGTTCTAAGCTGAAAATGCTTCCCCAACTACTGTTTTCCCAAGTAGTGTATACAACTCATTTTTAATTACTCATTTCATAATGACTAGAGAGCCTTAGTAACTCTAAGAACCCCTGCCTCAGATTTGAAAGTGTATCCTGCTAAATCAAGCATGTCAAGAGAAATTAAATTTATCTTTAGTTCAGGTATGTACCTAACCTCCCTCAAAACCTTTTCAATCCCATCATGCATTTTGAGTCTCACTGACCCTATTCCCATGACTTTACAGGACTTATTATTTCCTAAAATTACCTGCCCCTCATCCAACTTAGTGAATGTCTTAAATCACTCTCTAATTGGACACATGTGAAAGGAACAACCAGAGTCCATTATCTACTCTGTTTTTGAGTCAACCTCACTCACTGTAAGTAGCTCAGTACTCTCATACCCCTCTAAGACCACAGAGGCATCCCCTGCCTCTTTGGTCTTGTTCCCAAGGTTAGGTTTCCTATTTGGACAGTCTTTCTTAAAATGCCCTTCCTTGTGACAGTGAAAACATTTAAACTATTTTCCTTTAGACTTAGACCTATGTTTCTTATTCTCATATTTGCCTCTCTTCTCTCTTTTTCTGTTCTACCCCTTATTGACAAGCCTTCCTCATGATTCTGTTTGGTGTCTCCTCTATGTTGTAGTTCCCTAGTGTGAAGTACTGATTACTTCATCAAGAGTCAGAGAATCTCTACCATACATCATGGTTTCTTTTAAACTTAGGTATGAAGAGTCCAGAGAACTCATCAGAAGGATGGCTTGATCCTCATCCTCCACCTTAATGTCTATGTTTGCTAAGTCTAAAATAATCTTGTTGAACTCATCAAGGTGCTGTCCTATTGGTGTTCCAGGGGCCATCTTAAAGGTATACAACTTAGTTTTCTTGTGTAGTCTATTAGCTAGAGATTTGGTCATGTACAAGTTTTCTAATGCCTGCAGCAGTGTCCTCACTGGCCACCTCTCTCAGGACTTTATCCCCAAGAGAGAGGATTAGGGCACTGCGGGCCTTCTGGAGAATGTCCTTATGGACAATCCCCTTTTCTTCCTCTTTTGAGGAAGAACCCTTTTGTTTCTCACCAAGAAGGGCATCTTGCAGTCCATGTTGGACTAGCAATGCCCTCATTTTAATTCTCCATAAGCCAAAATTGTTATCCCTAGTAACTTCTCTATATCAAACCTCATGGTTCCCATAAAACCTAGCTCTAGATACCAGTTGTTATATAATAACCCTCTTTGTAGTTACAAAAGGTTTAGTGTTATTATGATATAATAATCAATAGTTTTATTATATAAGACTATTTTGTTTGCACTGAAGATAAACACTATGTTTTATAATTAAACAGAAACGTAGTAATCATAATAACCATAGTTTGATGTTAATCAAAACCCTAGAAACAACAATATACCAATAGATGACCAGATTACCAATATACACCACGATATTGAACAATGTGATATACAGATCAACAGAATGATGAATATCTATCAAGAATATCGCAAGAAGGCCACAAGAATCAGATATGAACAATAAAGAACAATAAAGAATATGAAAGCAAGGAAAGAACACACCAATATACGTGGTTCGACCCTAATGGTCTACGTCCACGGCATGAATGGGTCTCAGAGCTTTTTATTGATGAACAATACTTCACAGAGAAGCCTCAGTACATTTAGAGTCACAAATCCCTCACAGAAATCACAAGAAATCACTCTGATTTCTTCTCTCTACAAGGAAACTCCCAAAACCCTAATTCCCCTCTCTGTTCTCTCTCTCATACGCTCTGCCTCTCAAAACGGCCGATATGTACAGAATTAAGCAATTAGGATTTACACCATATAGCTTATATATATATATATGTTACAGAGATGCCAACACGTGTAACCAATCCAGTGGCTCAACTCATAAACCTCCTGAAGGAAGTACGAGCTTCTCACGTGATTTAATCAGCTCGGCATTAATCAACTGCAATGATCAAGATTTGGTCATTTGTTCATCATCCTTTAATCAAACGCTTCAAGAGAGCACATTAGTAGATTAAATAAAATGTAACATATAGATGTATTGACATACATATTACATATTCAATTAAGTAATCTTAGTTTGTTATCTTCATGGATTGTTAATATGCCTCGTCCGTTGAAATTTGTAATCTTGGTTGATCATTTTTACAAAATAGAAGTATATAGTTGTCCATGTATGCAAGGATAGTGTTTGCTTTAGTGTGATTAACATGTCATATATATCAAGAATCCTCTAGTGTGATTAATGAAAAAGAATATGATCGGCCCCGTTTGGATAGTGAAAGTGTTTCATCTCATCTCATCATTATAACTTTTATAAATTTCTATACAAAATATAATAAACAATTCAACTTTTTTAAATCCCAAAACAATAATAATAATATTAAAAAATTATATTCTAATAATATTTTATTCAACTTTCAATTTTCAACTTTCATATCAACTTATATTATCTCAATTCACTATCCAAACAGCTCCTTAGACTTCAAAATGTTAACTCCATTTTGCCTATATATATATATAAACAATTTTGGCTGGCTTCAAGATGTTTTGATCTTTATTTTGAGCTAATCAAAGTCTGAAGATGAAAGAGGCATATCTGAATGGATTAATTTGAAACAGGCGCATACTAATCTGTATATAAATTTATTAGATTAAAAATTGTAGGCTAACCTGTCAACCTAGCTTCAACTACTTTACACAATATCCTGACTAAAGATCCAACACATATATCAACCACTTTCTAGATTGCTTTCATAGATCTTACTGATGTTTCTACCGTTTTGAAAGGAGTCTTTAATTTGCAACCAAAGTGAGCTGAGGAGCCGACGTGTTAGCGCTACTAAGGCCCCTTTGGGAATGTGAATTGAACTAAAATTCAGTCTAATTTTAAGTTGAGTTTAACATCTAAGCATCCAACTCTCATATCACTAAATTTATCTTAATTCAAAACCTCTTTACACGTGGGATCTATAATCTTTTTCATCTTAACACTTCTTTATATGCGGGATCCACAATCTTTTTTAACTTCTATAAATACATTTAAACTCATCTTAACATCCAAAAATATCTAAACTCTTCTTAAGTCCATTGGTTATGTAGTGTTATTCCTATCTTTATTTCTTGGACACTTTGAAGATCTCATAGTGCGGCTCGTATGGAGGGGTTGATTTTGATTGGAAGAATGTTATTCGAATGGTAAAAGGTTTTATTTTAGAATCTTTGGGCATGGTGAGGAAGTTCAAAAAATTAGGCCCCCATGATGTTTCGATATTCACATATTTAAATTATCTTATAGTGGCTTTGGAGAGCAGAACGCCTAGATATATCACGTGGGCATTACCGAAGGATGGGATGGTGAAACTTAATGTTAACGATAGTTCTTGAGGTAATCCTAGGCTATTCGGCAGAGGGAGAATTGTTAGAGATGATACTGGTCATGTTTTGAGTGGGTTTGCTCATTGTTATGGTCAAGCCACTAATACTATTACAAAATGTAGAGTTGTAATTGATGGCTTTTGAATGTGCAAGCAACTTGGGTTAAGAAATTTTGTGGTAGAATCGGATTCTAGTGTTATAGTGGGATGGTTTGTCTCATAAGTTTGTAATTATTGGTACATTTGAGTTTTTTTAGAGGAAGCTCAATGTCTTGTTAGCAAGATTAATGTTCAATTTAAATTGATGTTTAAAGAGGCAAATATGGTAGCTGATTTTTTGGCTAAACTTGATGCTAATTGTGGGTCTCTGAATTTTTTTGGGGAAGATGTTAGTACGAGAAGACTTAGAAGTCTTTTACTTTTGGATAGTTGGGGTTTCTCCTACATTAGACGCTAGTTTTGTGGGGTTGGGTCTTGCATTATTAATCAAGATGTTATTTATTACCACGGTATTCCTCCGTTATAAGTGAAGGTTTTTTAATAAAATTGGGAAGGGGAACTCATGGACAGGTGACTTTCATCTCTTAAAAAAAAAAAAAAGTTTAATTCCACAAAACTCATTCCACTATTTCAACTTACTATTATTCATAAAGAATTTAACTTATCTTAACTCAACTTAACATCCAAACGGAGCCTAATTGAGTGCTAGAATGTAATTGTGCTGCCAATATATAAGAAGAGAGCTAGGAGTCTGGGACCTTTTGAAGCACTTCTATTTAGCGCTTTAAAAATATTGCCATTAACGAGCAAGAAAACTAAAGAGCTAATGCACAATGGCTTTCTAATGCTCAATCTGATTACTTGTTGCTTTACTAATATAATAGAAAGAGATTTTCTTGCTGCTTAATATACAAAGTGAAATTGTTGGCCTTATCTTGCAAGTGATAACAATGTCGGTAAAGACTCGACATTCAAGTGATCCAACCGGTGGCAGAGTAAGTAGTGGGTCTAGTACGCCCCGCCAAAACGACTCCAAAACAAACAAAAAGGTGCATGTCACACTAAGGGTGGGTCTACACCCGCCGCTCCCAACACTCTGGAAGCTACCATAAGTTTTAATTAGGTTTTTTTTCTACCTTTTCTTACATGTATTTTTTAATAATTTTAATTTTTTTTTTTTAAAAAATAAAAAATATAATATTATTAAAAAATAATTCTTTAATCACTAATTAAAAATAAAAAACAAATAAAATAAAAAATTCGAGTAACTTCCAGTGATATACTGGAGGAAGGTTCGAATGACGTCAAGTCCACAACTCCACATGGTCGATGGTACTGCACATGCTACAATGGCAATTACAATGGAAAGCAAGGCTAAAAGGCAGTACAAATCTAGAAAAATTGCCTTATTGCAAATTATTTTTAGCAACTTGAGAAGATAAAGTTGGAATCGCTAGTAATGTTAGATATAATTTTAGGGTGTGCAAGCTTTGCGCTCTCCCTTTGAAAAAATGTGATCTATCATTAGAAAATGAGTTTTTATGTAAGTCTCAGATTTGACAACTTGTTTTAAATGCAATACACATGACTTGCACATCCTAAAACTATAAAATTATTTCTCTATTTGAAAGTTGAATTCAGAGGTTACATACTGCTTCTCAAGGAATAGAGTTTGTGATTCCAACTAGCAAAGTACTCATAAAATGAACATTGCTTAGCTTGCTTATGCGTTAATTCTATAAAGAATGACATGTATGTAACGCCTCGTACCTGAAGGGTTAGGGAGTTACTTTTTGTCACCTAGAAAATTATCCCTCACAATACAAATATAATTTTCAAAGACTCCATAAATATAAATTCATCTATTTCAACCAAACATATATACAATCTTCTACAAGGTTATCGACGAAATAATCCAATAAGAAAAATCATCAACTTCACAAATTCTCAATAATAATATCAATCCCCCACTAAATTAGATCAACATAATAATAATAATAATAATAATAATAATAATAATAATAATAATATCAATAATATCAATAATATCCACTCCACTGAATAAATTTCTCTAATACAGTACCCTTAGGTTCTCAATCAACAATCCTCAATTAAATCCTACCGATGCCTCTCATTCTTGATTCCCCACTAAATCATCAAAATCATCTTAAAATATTGAAAGTGATTGGATGATTTATCAACAACTCAGTAAACAGTGAATATATACTAGTATGTAAACATGAGCTAGTACATAATGCAAAGCAAAATAGATTAAACAATCTCAAAGCGAACTTCAAAAAAACTTTTTAATTACAACACTAACATATAAAACCCTTTGGCATAAACATAACTAAACAACATCATAACAGAACATATTCCATGTTTAACCTCCATGATAGAATTGTGTAAACCTCGACGACCAACTAAATAAATATAGAATGTGAATCTTTCACTTATTATTCTTAAAGCCCTGAGTGTGTACATAGGAAAGACCACAAAGAGAGCTACTTTCTTTCCAAAGTGGGTGTACCAAAAATAGAGATGCTGGTACTAACACAAATAGAAGCCACAGTTTAACACCTATGGTAAGGTCAAGATGGATGCAGAAATAGAAAGTCCTGCCAGAGGTTTTTCAAATGCAACATTTTATATCAAAACAAGTGTTGAACATAAAAAAATAATCTTCTAATAATCAATACACAAATTTTAGATTTTCATAATTGCTCTTTTACACAACTGAGAACAGAATGCTAAAATTTTTTACATATCTACACCAGTCATGGCAGAACATGATGTTTCTCTTCTTATATGGATATCACGAGAAATGAAGATAAAATGACTAAGATTGTTTTCAAATTTTTTTATAACAAAAGAAATGCATATTTTCAAAAAATCAACCTCAGTCCATTCTTTTTATGCAAATTCAAGCATATGACCACCACTTACTTGACTCTTATAGTGTATTCTCTATGTTTTGGAACCGTACAAAAACCTAAATCAAAAAAATATTTGTTCACATGTTAATAGCCCACACCAACACATAAACCAAACTAACAAAAATTTCACCATCCTAACAATAGAATAGGACGAGCCCATAACCAGTTAAGTCCATAAATAGCTCACAAACAGACATATCCAACAATCAACTAGCCCTCACTTACTCCCGACATGTCAATCAATTAAATATTTTACAAACTAACCTATCAAGCAATCAAAAGCAACCTAAAATACTATAGCAGCCACTCCTCACATGTCACACACAACCTAACCAGCCAACACATCAACCCCGAGCATCCACACAACTCAAAACATGTAACCCCAGATGGCCACATAACTCAATTCTCAACTACATAATTAAACCCAAACAACCAACATATCCACATCCATCTTCAACATAACTTGCCAAAATTTCCAACATGTCCAACCTTACGCCAAGAGAATTACCACAAATCAAGAGACCCTCCAACACTATGACCCAACTAGAAATAACCCAACTCACCATATGTTTACATAATTAATCAATTCTAACATGCATACAGCAGCAATGTATATTTCTAACAAACACTATTGCACATGAAGTCATAAACATACACAATGGTTATGGGTCTAACACTCATGAATATCTTACTCTGTTTCAGAGTGGAGATCAGTTGGGTTTCAAGAATGAACCAAAGCTGCCTAGGAATTAATTCATTTTCCTATGACAAAGACCACATCAAATAGAGCTCGTATAGTGGAGGTATTTACACGATAGAGGGCACACTAGAGATCATATTATGCGGAAGAGAAATTACCGTCGTCGGTGGTGTGAAACAGGGACGGAGGCTCTGACATGCTCGTGGTGTAGCAACTTGGCAGCGACAATGAGTGGTGGGGACGGTTGTCAACACTATGTGTATAACAATTTATTTAACATACACAAGGCACAGGGCTGGACACTTTACAACAAAATCAAGAAAATTACAAAATTAAGATTCATTGAAACAAAGAGTTAAGAGGACTTGTAGGGGTGGGGCATAGAGGAACAGAGGCGACATCGTATGGCTTGGTCACGCACTGCAGGGAGAGGAGGGATCTGTGAGAATTTTGTGATTCATAAAATTTGTGAGAGGCACACAGAGTGACAACGAAAGAAGGGAACTGAGGGTGTGAGAGGATGTATTTACCATTGTGGTCGTATGTGACGGTGTGCTATGGATGGCTCTCCACGGAAAAGCTCAAGAGAATTTCTGAACCAAAACCCATTGAAGTTCAGAGTTAAGAGAGAGAGAGAGAGAGAGAGAGACTGTGTGTGTTTGTGTGTGTGAGGATCGTGGGTTTAGTGCATCATGAACAGACAAAGGGATAAAGGCGCACAGAGGCTTACCTGGGTGAAGAACAACCTGCGATGGGGCTGCATGACGGGGGGAGGGAGAGTAACTGTTAGGTGAGCTTTTATTTTGAGAAACTGACTGGCATGGAAGGGCACATGGGGAGAGAGAGCAACTGGCATGGAAGGGAAAACTACAAGGGAGAGAGAAAACCATCAAAGAAGGGGTGAAAAAAAAAAAGGAATATGACCTCCAAAACGTTGCCCTTTTTGGGAGAATGGGCTCTCCTTTTGGGCCAGGGCATGGTATTATATTCTCCTCCAATATAAAAATTCAGTCTTTGAAATTTGCTACAGACTCCCAAGATTCCTATCAACCAAATGTGAGAATTTGATTCACATCTCTTCCTCAAGTTTCTAAGAAACTTCTTTGATTGCGTTATTATTCCACAACACTTTAACTAAAGTAATAGTTCGAGTCTGTAGCACTTGTTCTTTTCACTCTAAAATCCACACTGGTTCTTCAGCATAGGTCAGATTTTCTTAAATCTAAAGTGACGCGTAGTCAATAAGGTGGTTGGGGTTAGGGATGTACTTTCTCAACATAGAAACGTGAAAGATGTTGTGTACCTCTGAAAGTGTCAGTGGTAGGGCCACCCTATAAACTATTGGGCCAATCTGATCAGGGATCTCAAAGGGTCCGATATACCAAGGGCTTAACTTGTCATTCCTTACAATCTCATAACTCCTTTCATCAATGCAATTCTCAGAAACACTTTGTCTCCAACGTCAAACTCTAGTTGGTGATAACAATTGTCAGCATAGCTCTTTTGTCAACTCTACTTCCATTCTAACTCCAATTATCTCTACCTTATTTGTGGTTTTCTGGATGATATCTGGCCCCAAAATCTGTCTTTCACCCACCTCATCCCAATACAAGGGAGATATGCACCTCCTACCATATAGTGTTTCATAGGGTGCCATTCCAATACTTGCCTAATAACTATTATAATAGCAAAACTCAATCAACACTAATGTTGCATTCAAGTCCCATTGAAACTCATAACACACACCCTCATCATGTCTTCAAGAATTTGATAGTCCTTCTAACTGTCCATCCGTTTGAGGGTGACAAGTACTATTAAGATTTAAATTAATACCCAAGGCCTCCTGTAAGCTTCTCCAAAATTTCAAAATGAAACAAGGATCTATGTCTGATACGATGGATACCGGCACCCCATGTAATCTTACTATTTCTCGTATATACAACTCAACTAATTTTTTTCATTTTATAGGAAACTTTAATTGGTACGAAGCGAGCGCTCTTCATCAAACAGTTCTCTATCACCCACACCGTATCTTACCCACTTAGTGTCTATAGTAGACTTGTCACAAAATCCATAGAGACATACTCCCACTTCCATTATGGAATTTGAAGTGGCTATAACAGCACTGCTGGTCTGTGATGTTCTACCTTGACTTGCTGACATGGGTTGAACCCAAGATCTTAAGTATCATATAATTATATATCTACATATAGACTTTGATGGTAACAAACAAGTTCAAGCATAAATGAATCTCAATCTCAAGTTATACACATGATGGAGCCAAGCACATCAACGTATCAAGTATGAACAAGAAAGAGAACAAACTTTCAAATAAAACCCTTAAAGTAAATTTTGTACATCTCTTTCAAAATGATGTACAAAATTTAAAAAAGGATTAAGTCTAAAAAAGAATCTTTTCTCAAAAAGCATCAAGTTTCATTTTCTACATGTGTATGATATATTTTAAAATTAAAAGTTTGATTTTTTTAATTTTTGAAAGATGATTAATTATCATTTTTCACATGTGCATAACATGATTAAAAGTTTGGATTTTGAAAATTTGAAAGACAATTGATTGTTATCTCTCATATGTGCATGATAAGTTTGAAATTTTCCAAAAGTAAAGTGATTGACATTCTTTCTGGCATATGCAAAAGGTAGTTTCTTTCATTTGAAAATTTTGAAATGTGAATAATCTTGTATTTGACAGTTACAAAAATGATAAAAAAAATTTTGAAATCTTTAAAAAATGAGTGATGATCCTTTTTTACATTTGAATATTTTGAAATTTGAAAATAAAGTCTCATATGTTTATAAATAGCTCACTTGGGATCTTCAAAATTACAACACTAAATATAAACTACAATCATTACAACATTCATTTATCAAAAGCTTTCAGTCTATCTTCTCTAAATATTGAGACTTAACACTTATTTATTTTAGGAGAGATATAATTTGTATTATATTATTTTCATTTCACTCATTAAGGAGTGTACTTTGATAACCTATCCACTATTAACTCTTGTATAAACAGTAAAAATGTGTATAACCCTTGTGAGTGTAGGACTTCAACATAGGAAATAGTTAAATCATCACTCCTAACGTGATTGTAAGTGTAGAAAATGTTCTACACGGATTTTTTGAAGTGGTATTGCTTAAATGTGTAATAGGTCTCTATCTCTACCAAAAGGAGGTTTAATAGTGAATTTAGTAATCCTCAATAGGTAGCTTAAGTCGTGAACGTAGGCAATGGGTTTAAAACTCGTTAAAATACTGAGTTTGTATGTCTCTTACACTTACTATTTTTATTTACTATTGCTTAGTATTTTATTCACATCTTATCTTGTGTAGTTGATTTATAATTATTAATTTTTTTAAAAACAACCCAATTTACCCTCCTCTTAGGTTAGTTATTTGGGCAATAATTGGTATCAGAGCAATAGCTCTTTTATTAAATTAATTATCTTTTGAGTTAAAGATCTTATTGCTAACAGTTGAGCTACGTTTCGTGAAGGTCAATCCAATGGTTAGTCTCTACTATTTTGTGGAGACAATTACATATTCTAGAAAATTAGAATAAAAATATTCCTTCAGGTTCAATGTTGAGAAATTTGAAAAAATGTTATAAAAGGACATTATATCCTAACAAAATTTGTTGATGTAGTAAAGGTCACAAAAGAAGAAGAAGAGTTGGATCATAAAGACGATAAGTCTCTAACATTGAATGCAACAACCACAAATTTGTTATATTGTACTCTCGATAAAAATGAGTTTAATAGAATAATGACTTGCAAGTCGGCAAAGGAAATTTGGGATCAGTTGGAAGTAACTTATGATGGAACTTCGCAAGTTAATGAATCAAAAAGTTATAGTCTTGCCCATGAATATTTCCACTATGTATACTTATTTTACTAACATGATAAACAGCTTAACAGCTCTTGACAAAATTTATTCAAACGTGAAGATAGTAAGAGATATTATCAACTCTCTGCCAAAATGCTAGAAACCAAAAGTGGCAACAATTCTTGAAGCCATAAACCTTACGAAACTCAAGGTAAATAAGCTCATCAGGTCACTTAACACCCACACGTTAAAAAGAGGAGGAGAAGAAAAAAAAATAAAGAAGAGCCTGTCACTTAAATTTGTTTCTCATGAAAATAAAAGTAATAAAAATAAAGAAATTGACGATAAAGATGAAGAACTTGCTATGTTAATAAGGAGGTTTTAGAAACTTTTTTTTTTTTTTTATTAAATAAAGTTCTTTCAAGGAAACGTTTGAAAGATATATGTAAGAATGATCCTCTAACTTATTACAAATGCAATATGCCTGAATATATCAAGACGAAATGTCCTCTATTAAAGAAATATCAAAACAAAAGCAAGAAATCAATGAAGACCATAACGGATAATGATTCAAGTAATTCAAACATGAAACAGGTAATGAAGAAATGAAAAATCTTATATCGTATGCCTAAAGATGGCCTTGAGGTAACAACTCTTGATAACATTTCAATTGAAAATCCTTCACATGAGGAATTGCATAATTCTTTTGAAAAGTTATATAAAGAACTTGAGAAATTGGATATCAAATATATTTCTTTGAAAAAGAAAAATTCATATTCAACAAATGAAATTGAGGTTTTAAAAAAAGAAAATATCATTTCGAAAAATGAAAATCATGAGTTGAAGAAGAAAGCGACAAATTTAGAAAAGATTGTTATAATCTTTACTAATGGAAAAACAAACTTTGAAAAACTTCTCGATAGTCAAACACGTATTTTAGTAAAGATTATTAAAATCTTTACTAATAAAAAAACAAGCTTTGAAAAACTTCTTGATAGTCAAACACGTATTTTTGACAATGCAAGTTTGGTATATATGCTAAAACAAAAATACAAAACTTATTAAACTTTGTTGACAATCCTTCTAAATCAAAGTCAAGTTTTCAAAACTCATTTTATAAAAACAACTTTTTCAAAGAAAGATACTTTTATAATTACTCAAGTTCTTCATATATGTCACATGTTATTTACAACTTTTGTAGCAGAAATAATCATAATTATCATACTTGTTATATTAGAAAAAAATGTATAATGACTGTTGCCCAGATGACTAACAC
The DNA here is from genome assembly GCF_018687715.1 of Carya illinoinensis. Taxonomy (NCBI): domain Eukaryota; kingdom Viridiplantae; phylum Streptophyta; class Magnoliopsida; order Fagales; family Juglandaceae; genus Carya; species Carya illinoinensis. The sequence continues at coordinate 7,979,778 of NC_056753.1, forward strand.
AAGAGGGGGATGAATTGAGTTGTATTAAAAAAAATAATAATTATAAATCAAATATATAATATAAAAAATAAAAAAAATATGAAATAACAATAAATATAAAGAGTAAGGGTAAGAGAGAAGCAAACTCAGTATGTTAACGAGGTTCAGCCCCACTGCCTACGTCCTCGCCTCAAGCTACCCCTTGAGGATTCTCAAATTCACTATTCAACCTCCTTCAGGTGGAGATAGAAACCTATTACACCTTTGAACAACACCGCTACAAAGGATCCATGTAGAACACCCTCTACACTTGCAATCACCTTATACGTGGTGATTCAACTATTCCCCGTGTAGAATACTTTCTACACACACAAGGGTTATACACGCCCTTTTTCTGATACAAGAGCTGATAGTGGGTAAGTTATCAGAAAACACTCCTCAATGAGTGAAATAAGAACAATACAGCACAAACTATATCTCTCAAAATGAACAAGGATTAAGGTCCAATACTTAGAGAAGAGAGAATGAAAGCTTTGAATGAATGTTGTATGCTCTTGGTGTTGTGAATGTGAAGCTCTCAAATGATCTATTTATAGGCATATGAGACTTCATATTCAAATTTAAAAAGATTCACATGTCAAAGACAACATCATTCACTTTTTCAAAAAATTCAAATAAAAGGTTCTTCTTTTTCAATTGTCAAAGACAACATCATTCACTTTTTCAAAAAAATCAAACCTAATCTTTTACTTTTGACATATGACAAAATGAGCACATTTTCCTTTTCAAAAAATTCAAACCTAATCTTTTACTTTTTGCATATGACAAAATGAGCACACTTTACTTTTCAAATTTTTCAAACAAAATCATCTACCTTTTGTATAAGTCTAAAAAAGCATCAATCACTTTTGAAAATATTCAAATAAAACATGCACATGTGAAAGATGACAATCAATCATTTTTAATATTTTCAAAGTTCAACCCTTTAATCAAGGCATGCACATGCAAAAGATGACAATCAATCATCTTTCAAAATTTTCAAATATAATTTTCAAAAATATTCATGCACATGTAGAAAATGTATTTTAATACTTTATGATAAAATATTAATTTTGAGCATTAATCCTAATTTCGAATTTTGAAGAGATTTACAACATTACTCTATAATTTTAATGTGAACTTGTTCTCTTCTTGCTCATGCTTGTTTCCTTGATGTGCTTGACTCCATTGTGTAGATAACTTGAGTTTGAGACTTCTTTATTCTTTGAATTCATTTGTTATCATCAAAATCCATGTGTAAATATATAATTACACAAAACTTGAAATCTTGGGTTCAACAATGACTATTAGGGTTATATGGATACCTAAAACTTTTGTTTGTTCTAATACTAATAAATGAAGGACCCAAAGAACTTAGGTACCAAGAAAAAATCATTTTAATATTTTTTGTAGGTATGCATGAAATCCTCTATAAACAAAAAAAAAAAAAAAAGAATTGTTTTTAGATAATGAATGCTCAAGACACATGACAAAAGATAAGACTAAGTTCATGGATCTTACATCCAAATAGGAGGTCATATGACATTTCGAGACAACTCAGAAAAAAAAAAAAAAAAAATCATGGGAGTCGGTAAAATTAGTAATGAATATTCTCATAATTGAAGATGTGATGTTTGTTGAAGGTCTAAAGCACAATTTTTTAAGCATAAGTTAGTCCTTACTTTAAATTTGTGCCCTAATAAATAATTTCTCCATTTTTGAATAACCAACACAAGAGCTAACAATTCCTTTTCATAAGTGGATAAGAACATATTTCTACCTTTTAATGCTTGGCTTAAATAAGCTAGTGGCCTCCCTTCTTGTATTAAAACAACTCCCACACCATTTCCAAATGCATCACACTCCACCATGAATATCTTGGAAAAGTCTGGTAAGCCAAGAAAATGGGGGTCACCATGACTTTTTTCAATGCTGCAAAAGCTTGGTTGGCCTCCTCACTCCACTTAAACAAATTCTTCTTGAGTAAAGTAGTTAGAGGGGCTGCAATACTTCCATATCCTTTCACAAACTTCCTGTAGTAGCCTGTTAAACCTAAAAGTCCCTTAAGGCTTTAGGATTCTTAGGTTCAGGCCACTCTATCATAGCTATAATCTCAAGTGAATTTGCTTTAACTCCTTCTTTGGAAATAACATGGCCTAAATATTCACTTCTCGCATTCAAAAACAAATTTTGAAGCCTTGGCATATAGTTGGTGTTGTCTCAAAACTTCCAATACAGCTTTAAGATGTCCTACATGCTCTTCAACAAATTTACTATACACAAGTATATCATAAAAAAATAATAATAATAACACAAACTTCTTGAGATACGGCTAAATATCCCATTCATCATCCCTTGGCAGGTTGATGGAGAATTGGTGAGTCCAAAGCGCATTACTAAAAACTCATAATGCCCCTCATGTGTACAAAAGTTAGTATTGGGTACATCTTCAGGCTTCATCCTGATCTGATGGTAGCTCGATTGTAAATCTAGTTTAAAAAATAACTCAACACCATTAAGCTCATCCAATAACTCATCTATGTTAGGGATGAGAAACTTATCATTGATAGTATCTTTGTTTAGCGCTAAGTAATCAATGCACATGCGCCAACCCCCGTCAACTTTTCTCACCAAAAGGACTGGTGAAGAATATGGACTTTGACTTGGTTGGATAATTCCTGCCTTTAACATTTCCCAAACCAGTTTCTCAATTTCTTCTTTCTGATAATAGGGGTATCGATCGGGCCTAACACATGTTGGTTTTGCTACTTTTTGGAGTTGGATTTGGTGGTCATGACTCCTGGGGGGGTGGGAGTCCATTGGGCTCAGGAAACACTGTTTTGAAATCATTCAAGACAGCTTGTATAGCAGGCTCTGTTGGTGCTCCCCTAGCTTATCATAGATCTCTATGAGTTGCAACCATATTCCTCTTCCTTCTACCAAGGCAGCTTTGCTCAAACTGTGTTCTTCTTTTATAGCCTTATCGGGTAATCTCAAAACCTGCAGAGATAAATTTTCCCCTTCCACAAAGAAACTCATACTTAAATCAACAAAATTCTCCTGAATAGCTCCCAAACTCCTTAACCAATCCACCCCTAGTACAACATCTCACCCTCCTAGAGTTAATAAAAACATTGGCTAAAACGTGACAGCTTTGCATCTTTAAAAGAACTGCCTTATAGCAACCTAGGCAAGGGAGGGTGTCCCTATTAGCAACTTGGACTGCCAAGTGGCCTTCTTCCACTGGTAGTTTGGCCCTTCTTGCTACATTCGCATCAATAAAACTATGTGTACTATCAGTATCAATGAGAACAATGACTGAGCACGTACCAATTTTCTCATCTAACCTCATAGTCTTGGGAGAAGGTGCCCCTACAATAGCATGCAAGGATATGCCTAATAATTCAGCTTCTTGTACTACAGGTAAAACCACTGAATTAGGCTGGTCACAGCCTCTTCTTCTTCCAATTCCTCTCCTTCTTCCTCCTTAAATTCCATTCCTTCTAACAAGTATAACTTTGGCATGCTGCATTTATGTCCAATATGGTACTTTTCATCACAAAAATAACGTAGTCCTTTATCTCTTCTTTCCTGCATTTGGTTGGGCCTTACACGTTTAATGAGATAAAGATTTCTTATTTGGAATAGTGGGTTAGGTTTCAGGTTTTGGGTTGCTGGAAGTCTCAGCACTAGGTTTTGGACTGGTAATCTGGGTATGGCATTTTGTTCAGGTAATCTGAGAGGAGAGGACTTTAGTGTAGGTGAATAAGGGTTATTTTGGGCTTGAGTGTTTCGGTAAGGGAACTATTTTTGGTCACTTCTTCTTCTTGTAGCCGAGCCAAACCAAAAGTAGCAGCAAAGGTGTTTGGTTTAAACATGGTAACAATAATTCACAATTCATCTTTTAAACCACTTAGAAAAGTACTTATACGAAATTCTTCACTTACCCCACTTATTTTGTTGGACAGGATCTCAAAAGTAATTTGGTAATCTTCTATGATCCCCACCTGCCTTAGTTTGGTGAATGCACCCACTGGATCCCCGTATGCTGAAGGCCCAAATCTGGCGCGGAGAGCCTCCAAGAAATCATTCCCATTTGGTCACTGGGCTTGATTCTTTCAGCCAATAATACCAAGTCAGCACCTTCCCTCCCATGTGAAAAGAAAAGATTTCCAGCTTGTGATCCTAAGGAGTGTCAAAATAATTAAAGAACTACTGTGCCTTTAAGATCCATTTGCTAGGATCTCCTCCATCAAAGCGAGGGAAGTCCAATCGAAAAGACTGAGCCTAGATCCCCTTGTGCCCCTCAAACAAAGGATTAGCATATCCTCTTGCACCGTTAGAAGGTCCTTCCCCTAAACTGAGTTTAGTTGTAATTTGTACCGAGCTATCATAGCTTGATGCCAAATTGTTGAGTTGCTATAGCACTCCTTATATTAGCATTCCATCTCTCGACTGCTCCTCTTTTAATGCAGCGGTCTCTCCATGTAAAGAGCTTATTGTGTCTGATAATTGTGCAGTGCTAGTCGTGTCCCTTCAGTCATGTCGCATGAACGCAACTTTAAAACCAATTTGTTATGGTCCAAGGAGTTAACTTGAACAAGTTCTGGTAATTCGAGGCACCGAACCCTCCAGCAAACGCACTCGGCGATTTGTGATTTGATATCCTGATGATTCATTCATATTGCTTTGTCCTTAAATAGACACTACAGATTGCAAATAACAGAAAGAAACTGACCCACTACACACGAACTAGTGCATAAACGAATAACCAACCCACTAACAAGTCATGGCCCATCTCATATAACAGCCCACTGGCTCCGTCTAACCCTATTAAAATAAAGAAAACCAAAATTACCCTTAACAACTTCAACAATTCTTTAACACACGTATCACTACTAACACTTGAGCAATTTTTGGCGTGTAACAGGAAATTAGGAGAGATTTAAGGGTAAAGTCTTCGAGTTTGTCGTGTTTGTGTTTTTGAGTTATTTTCTAATCAATTATATCAGTAAAATGTAACGTAATTTTTTTTAATTTAAACAAGAGCCGGTAGAACTCCACGTCAGTGGTGTGCGCAAAAACGAGTGAGCGTAGCGGAATTGTTTTTGTTTATAAATAGCCCCAAATCGATTTCTTCTACAGTTCTCTATTTTCGTCGTTCCTCTTCAATCGCTATCTTCTTCTTCTTCTTATTCTTCTTTCTGTTGAGAATTCGCTCCCTTTTCACGTCGACGAGAGGTGCCACACCCTACACCAATGGCGATGGAGGGTAATAACAGGATGTACCATCTTTTCGTTAAGCTATTAGACGGCAAAACCCTTACCCTCAGATTCGCCTCCCCAACTGTCTCCGCCATCGCCATCAAGAGCCGTCTCCATGAAATCACCCGAATACCCTCCTGCCACCAGCGCCTCCTCACCGGCGTCCATCAGATCTCTGATGAATCCACGATCTCGTGCCCCGACGACGGCGTGGCGATCTTCCCCACCGTCAATCTCCTCCTCCGCCTTGTCGGCGGAAAGGGAGGGTTCGGTTCGCTCCTGCGTGGTGCCGCGACGAAGGCCGGGCAGAAGAAGACGAATAACTTCGACGCGTGCCGCGACATGAGTGGGCGGCGGCTGCGGCACGTGAATGCGGAGAAGAAGTTGGAGGAGTGGATGGCGGAGGAGGAACAGAGGAAGCTCGAGAGGATAGCTGAGGAGTTCATAAAGAAGAAGGCCAAGAAGGGGAAGAAGGGGGTTGGGGAAGGTGAGGCCGAGAAGTATGTGGCGAAGTATCGGGAGGAGTCGGAACGGTGCGTCGCTGAGGTCCTTGATTCGGTGAACGACGCAGTGAAGCGGAAGGGTGGACCGGCTGGGGGAGCGGAGGCGAAGCGTTTGAAGATTTGGTAAGTTAGTGTTTCGATTTGGTTTCATATGATCATATTATGTATTTATGTTTGATAACCGGTCTAGAATTGGTGTCTATCTTTGTGCAATAGTACGTCGTTTTTCGTTGAGCTGTGTTCTACTCATATATATCAAGCTATTTGACACACCGGTTAGGTACTTAGATGCATAGAAAAAGTGCAAAAAGGAATAAAAATTAAATTTAAAACCAGTATTTGTTGGTTTGATTTTGTCCGAATAAAGTTTAGGGTTTTTTTCTTCATGATTTAGTTCCCTAATTATGGCATTTGAAAGAGCGCTAGAAACCAGCCTATAGAACTCTAAACCTATGAGATAGGCACAAAAGGGTCTGGGGATGTCTTTCGTCAGTCAGCACCTTCAATAGCCAGTGGGACAGATGCCACACAAATTCGATTCCAGATTCAAGATCGGGTGAGACTGATGAACAGGCGGGTGGGGATGCAACTGGCTGCAAGGGATTGACTGAATAGAACAGGTGTGGCAGGGAAGGGATATTGAATGGAAAGAGTGAGTGAAGTCCAGAATTGAACTATGTGTTGATTATTTGCTTACAAGAAACGAATTAAAGATGCATCATTATCAGCATTGAACTTTATGTTAAAATTTAGCTTGACCAAACCAGAGAGTGATATTGGGTTTAGATAAGTGCGGCGTTTTTCTTTATAATGGAATAATTCTGTAGAAACCTTCTACAGAATTTACGTATAAAAAAAAATTCAGTAGAACCTTCTAGCAAACAAGAGGTTTTGTTGTTATTATCCCCTTGTGTGTGGTATACGTTGATACTCATTGCAGGTTAATTTTATTTTAAGTTTTTTGATGTTTGCAACGGTTGAGTTTTTCAGGATGGGAAAGCGAAAAATGGCAGAAAGTGATAGCGATGATACGGATGAGGATGGCAGTGATGAGGAAGAAGAAAGGGAGAAATCTGTTGTATTAAATAATGGTAACAATTCTGATTCAAGCAAGGAAGCTGAGGGGAGTTTTGGTTCAGTTACTGGTGGAAAACATGAGGACGCATTTTCTGGTGGACCATCCTGTGAAAGTGGTTCAGAGGAAGACAAAGAGACTGTTATGCAGGGAATGGTGGAATCTGGTGGTTGCAAAGTTAGGGAATCTCTTCATTCTGATGCAGTTGAACCAGAAAGTAATGACAAGAAGAATTCTCGAAGTACAACTGTACCTTGTTTGGAGACTGCATTAGTTTCGGAATCTGAAGCATTGCCAGCTGAAAAGCTGGAAGAAGCAACCAGTGAACTCCCCAATGGCTTGAGTGCAGAAAACGAGGATGGTCTTGAAAGTGCATCAGCTGATGCTGAAGCCAATTCCTCAGAGTCTAAATCTAGAGTTCTTGAGGAAACAGTTGCCGGTGAAAATACTGAAGAAATGGAGAAGCCCCTAAATTTTGATGAATTTAATACAGCTGCAGAGATGGAGGTATGCTTAATGAGACTGATCTCTGATTTCTACATTTTTCTCTTTGCTGTATGTTCTTGAGATTGATTTACTTTCAATTAATGTTTGTATTTTCATTTTTCTCTAAAGATATGGATTATCTTTGTTCCTTTGGTAGTAATAAATATGTTACCTTTGTACGGCTTGGTCAGGTTGCTTTTTTTTCTTTTTTAAGTCTGCAATCAAAAAACTGATTCCATATATATAAGGTTAGGACGCCATCATTCGCCCATTTGTTAAGGAAATAAAAGACGAGTAGATCCAAACTCTTTGGGTGATGTCTAGTATATTTTCTTTGGCTCTTGGCATGCACCCGGCATGATTTGGGATTTCTCAAATTGCCAAATTGTGCTGTGTCACGTTGGAGTTGTGTTGAAGATGACTCAAGCGTAAGTGGTGCTATATTTGAAGGGTCGTGTCCATTTGAAGCTGCCTATTTTTCCATTATATCTTTGCAGAGACTTGGATACTTATCCTTCCCTTTTACATATTTGGGGGGCACATCCTAAAAACACCCAATCTTCACCTTATAAGATAAGATGAAGGGTTTTTGCAGCTACTGTGAACGATGATGAGGTGAAACTTTGAGATTGGGGAGGTTTGAGAGGTTGAAGGAATTTTCATTTAACTGTATAGCAGTCATTGTTTATGTGATTCAGCGTGTTTACGTGTTTCCATCGCATTTTGTTTATCTTATAGGATATGTTTTCATTTGGTGGCTTGCATTTTGTACTGCCGACTCTTATGTTGATTAGTAAGCTTATTGTCAGATGTCAAGTAAATAAAGAAGTTTTACACATCAATATATATTGTTAAGAAAAGAAATAGAAATGTTCTTTCCTTTTCTGCTGTTTGTCTTGATCTTGAAGCTGTGATTTATGCATGGTCTTTGTTGAACGAATTTCAAGGCTGCATATATGCAAGCCATTATGCCTTCCCATGTCATTTTGGTTACTATTATTGACATTATTCAAGCCCCAATGTTCAGTTAATGAGGCTGATTCTACATCATCTCTAATGTTTTCTTTTTGCCACGACCATAATGGATTGCAGGTACTTGGCATGGAAAGGTTGAAGTCGGAATTGCAAGCACGTGGATTAAAATGTGGGGGTACTTTGCAAGAGCGTGCTGCCAGGATTTTCCTGCTAAAATCTACACCTTTGGATAAGCTCCCTAAGAAGCTGCTGGCTAAAAAATGATGCCAACATGTGTTTGTTCTGTTCCTCTCACTTTTTAAATATAACTACTTAGGTTGAATCATCCTGTATAATTTTTTTTTTTTTTTTTTTTTTCTTTACTCACTTCTGTTCAACTGCATATGGCTTGTAATATGTACGACATCTGGATTTCGCTGCTTCTTCTTCTTCTTCTTCTTCTTCTTCTTCTTCTTCTAACTACAATAATCAAGACATGCTTCATAATGCAAATCTTGAACGTCTACTGTATTCACATCAGTTGAAGGGCTAATATAGATATCTCTCTTGCTTCAACCAGGAACTGTAGTAAATTATTTTTATTTCTTATGCTGGTAAATAAGCACTTTTGTAAGATCAGGTTGTTGGTTTAGGAACTGAAATGGAAGGTAAAAGAGAACACTTATCGTCTCTTATCTCTTACACTATTTATTAATATGTGATTTGCCCCGGTGTGTCCCCCGTGGGGTGCTCCAGTACTCTTTGTAGGGCTAGAAAAAAAATAAAAAAAAAAATTCAGTCGAGCAGGACCACAGCATCCGGTATAATTTTTGTATTTTGAAAACTGATTTGAACCAAAATGGACCAGTATATATATTTTTTAATTTTTTATATTATATAAAATATTATATATATAACTTTTTATATCATATTATATATGTTATACTTTAAATTGCTAATTAATATAACAAAATATTTTAATCTTATTATTCATTTCTATTAATTTTATAACATAAAATTAATATAATATAAAATTTTCATATTAAACAGAAAAATTAATATTAAACTATTAATATAAACTTACTAATTCTGATATATCTCTTATACCATAAAAGTGGCTATCCTTAATTGAACAGGGATGAACAATAACTTTTGTTCGGCACTTTCTTTATTTTTCGTTTCTGCCTCTATGTAGAGCTCGTTATTATTACAGTTTTGTCTTGGCTTTTGTATTTTACATTCTGCTTGTGTCCCTTTGCGAGTATTTTTATTTCAATGTTGCCTCTGGTTCCTGTGTTATTTGATTTTTTTTTTATTCTGCCGATGCCCCTGTTTGACAAAGTATTATTACGTCTTTACCCTTGATTGATGAACAGTGTTTCTTCAACCACCATTTTTTTCACAATTTTGCCTGTGTTTTCTCGATAAATTCCCTTCCCTTTTGTGTTTTGAGTTCTTCTATACAAGGACCTACTGTTCACGCAACCTCCCCACTCCACCTACGTGGTAAATTAATATTTTTTTTTTTTTAGGGAAAATGCGGGCATTTTGGTCAGATTTTAGATTTCAATTCCATACCCCCCCCCTCCGCATTCTTCATTTGTGCTGCATTCTCCCGCATCCTCCCCCCTCCCCCCCTGGTCGTTTTTTGTGAAGTCGAACGTTGGCCGGCGCTGGCCGCACAGCAGGTGAAAAATACTCTGGAAAGGGGGTTGTTGCAGCACTATGGCACCGTGTGGGTCCATCATTCCGACACGGTGTTGGGTCGGTCGGCTGGGTTTGAGTCATTGCAGAACCCCGATCGCGGTGGGCAAGGTGGTCCACGTCTGTTGCCGGAAGTCGAGTGGCACAAACAGAACCAAGCGGAACTGTTCTGAGAGAAGGGAATCGGGTCCACTATCAACGTCGGCAACAATCCGTGGTGGTAATCACCAAGCTCCGGCTGGTATATTTCCGTAAGTCCCTCCTCGACCGTAAGTCCCTCCTCAAGTGTCGATTAATTCAATATATGTATGAAAATTTTTTCCTTTTCTTGAAGCTTCTGTTATTACGTTTAGTATTAAAGGAGAATTTTATATTTGTTGGATGTAAATATTTGGGTATGTCGAAGAGGTTGATGTTCTGGTGTTAAAGTGATGAATTCGAATTTTTTTGATCTGTTGCTTATAATTGTGTTAGGGTTTGCTGCATGTTTATAGGGTTTTGATTCCCTTGCTGTTTGAAGATGCATGGCATTTACGGCATGATGTTTTGGTTAACAATCTGGGGCATTTCGAAATATTTCCTTCTATAAATATGTAGAACAGAATTAGACATGGACTTTAAGTCCGATTCTGGAGGCTCAGTTGAAGCTTACTGGTTTAGAAATTGTAGGTGATGTATGTACCTAGCTGTATGCCAAAGTAGGTGTTGTTTAGTTTAACTTATAGTTTGTGATTTCATTTGGCACCTGAGAGGTGAAAGTCAGTATGGATCATTTGGGTTTTTATGAAATGAATTTGATTGTGATAATCATGATGCTGCTTTTGTGTTTGTTGATGCATGAGATTGGAATGGAGGGAATAACAAATTGTCAATTGAATGGAGGACCCACCTGATTAACATGATTTTCCTTTCTTCTTGTTAAAATTTTGTTATTCATAATCACAAGGAGGCAATGACTGACTTCGTTTAGCTCTTTTGAGAGGGAAATCAAAAACCCATGACCCCATCTATCTTTAAATTTCTCCAGCTCATTTACAGCCTCTTCTTCTTCTTCTTCTTCTTTTGTGTGTGTGTGTGTGTGTGTGTGTGTGTGTGTGTGTGTGTGTGTGTGTGTGTGTGTGTGTGTGTGTGTGCAGAATGAACAAAAATATTTAAGGACAAGACCATAAATAATACATAGTGGGCCTCCCATGAATTTGACTAATTTGGTGTGACATGGCACATAGAATCTGTTTTAGCAGCCAAAAATCCTGCCTTGGATATCCGTTAGCTTGCTTATCGCATTTACAAGTGACCTTTTTGCTCTTGAATGGGACTACTTGTAATGAGGTTTTTGGGCAGTTTTTGGCAAGCTCTTGAACATCTAATTAGGGGTGTTTATTTTCTGTACTTGGAGTATGCCTAATTAGGTTATGAGGATTGATTATGAGGGTTAGATAGCATTTTTCCTGGTTATTTTTAATTTTTTTGACATTATATTTTGAATGCATGTTGCAGTTGCCTGATTAGGGTAATGTGGTGGTTGAGGGATTTCTTATGTTGATGCATTATTCTTGTTCCCAATACTTAGTCCAGCAATCGTGATGGGCAAAGAGGAATATGGAAGGCCACCCAGGCCATCTACATCGACTTCTACCACCCATGTAGGATACACACAAGTTATTTGATTCTATTATGTTGTCAAAAGCTTTCCTGTTACATTTACTTAATCCATTAAAGGTGCTTTTTTTGTATGTTATAGGGATATTATGGTACTATAAATCCATATAATCCACCATATATGATGCCTTCAAATACATTTCCAATTCCATATCCATATGCTTGGGGTAGCCAGGTAAAGTTATTTTACCTTTTCCTATATATATATATTAATTTTGTTGCGTGGGTTTGAGTTATTATAACCCAGTGGGTAGGTAACTGCAATATGTCGCAGTGCCACCCTTTGGACCAAACATGGCATCCTCAATGGTGAGTAATCCGAAGGAGTTGGGTCGAGATGAAGATACAAACCAGGTAGGAGGCTTCATTCGAATCTTGCAACCATTTTATAAAAAATTTTTGGGGTTAGTGCGTGCGTGGGTTTGGGTTCTTCTAACATAGTCAGAGTTCGTGCAGTATGTGCCAATGCGATCCTTTGGACCAATGATGCTATCTCCTCCGTGGAGTAATCCGGAGGAGTTCAGCCGAGGTGAACATACCACGCAGGTAGTTCACCTCAATCTCATCTTTAATATTTTTTTGAATTTAATTAATTATGTTTTTATTTTTAATTTATGGTTTGGGAGCGGGTTTGGAGCATTTCTAATAGTGGGGTGGGTAACTGCAGTATGTGGCAATGCCACCCCCCTTCGCAATGCCACCATTTGTCCCTTCGTTGCCATCCCCTCCTGTGAGTAATCCGGAAGAGCTCAGCCGAGGTGAACACACCACGCAGGTAGTGAACCAACCAATCTTATCTTTAAGATTTTTTTGAATTTAATTAAATATGTTTTTATTTTTAATTTTTGGTTTGGGAGCGGGTTTGGAGCATTTCTAACACAGTGGGGTGGGTAACTGCAGTATGTGGCAATGCCACCCCCCTTCGCAATGCCACCATTTGTCCCTTCATTGCCATCCCCTCCGTCAAGTAATCCGGAGGAGTTCAGCCGAGGTGAACCCCAAACCACGCAGGTAGTTCACCTCAATCTGACCTTTAATATTTTTTATTATTTAATTAATTATCTTCGTTATTTATTTTTTTTTTGCGTGCGTGTGTTTGATATATTAACACAGTGGATGGGTATTCGCAATATGTTGCAATGCCACCCCCTTCGCAAAACCAACCTTTGGACCTCCGTGTCCATCCCCTCCGTTGAGTATTCCTGAGGAGTTGAGACGACCTGAAGATTCGATGCAGGTGGCTGACTTCATTATTTTGCTGCAACTCTATATTTCCCATGAAGGATATTTTTTGTTAGACTAGTGCGTGCGTGGGTTTCAGTTATTCTAACACAGTGCAACTTTGTGGGTAACTGCAGTATTCCTCATTGCCACCCTTTGGACCAACCATGCCATCCCCTACGTCGAGTAATCCTGATGAGTCGAGACGAGTTGAAAATACAACTCAGGTAGTTCACTTCAGTCTATTTTCCTTGTTTTTTCTTCTACCTCCATATTTTCCTTACTGATTAACACAGTAAGGAAAATACAGCATTCAACAATGCCACCGTGCGGACCAAGTACCCCCTACCCACATTGCGCAACTGAAATACATGTTGGAGGTACACGTTTAGTCATACGAGTTAACATCCCATGCCATATTGTTAAAACCTAATATTGGTTATATTTATTTTCAGAAACTGAACCGAACATAAATATATCGCCAGATGCGGAGGGGATGAATGATCTATCAGATGATGATGAGAAAGTTGACCCTCCAATAGCTGGTATGAAATTTCCATCTGATAATGAGGTTTTGCTGTATTACAAACGATATGCCAAACAAGAGGGTTTTGGTGTTATTATCAAACGGACAAAGAGAGATCTAGATGGGAATGCCAAATATGTGACGATTGGCTGTGCACGTGGGGGAAGGTATTATCCAAGCTATAGTAATTTAGCTAAGCCCCAACCAACGACAAAAACCGATTGTAAGGCAAAAGTAAATGCTCAGGTTGTGAATGGTGAATGGGTGTTGACCAGTGTTGAACTGCTTCACAACCATAGTACTGTTAGCCCAAAGAATTCTAGATTCTTTAGATCTCACATAGTTTTAGATGAATACAGTCAAAGGATGCTCTATTTGAATGACAGCGGATATTCAGATGAATAAAAATTTCCAAACACTTGTAACTGAAGCTGAGGGGTTTGAGAATTTGGAGTTCCAAGAGAAAGATTGCAGGAATTATATCGACAAAGCCAGATATTTAAGAATGGGTAAAGGAGGTGGTGAAGCACCAAATGACTACTTTACAAGAATGAGGAAAATGAATGATGGGTTTGTGTCCGTCATGGATGTGGATGATGAGTTTAGAGTCAGGAATGTATTTTGGGCTGACGCACGAAGTCGGGCAGCATATGAGTTTTTTGGAGATGTTATCACTTTTGATACTACGTACCTAACAAATAGGTACGGAATGTCGTTTGCTCCCTTCGTTGGTGTCAACCATCATGGACAGTTCATACTTCTGGGGGCAGGGTTGATATCAAGCGAGGATACAAGTACGTTTGTTTGGTTGTTTGAAGCATGGTTAGAATACATGAATGGACGGGCACCCCAAGCCATTATAACAGACCAAGACCGTGCAATGAAGAATGTCATTGGCATTGTATTCCCGCAAACAAGGCATAGATACTGTCTCTGGCATATAATGCGGAAATTGCCAGAGAAATTGGGATCCCATAGTGATTACGACGCAGGGTTGAAGGCCAGCATTCAGAATGCAGTCTATGACACACAGACTTGTGATGAATTTGAGGAGAAATGGCAGCAGCTAATTCATAAGTATGGCCTAATGGGAAATGCATGGTTGGAGGGGTTGTACACAGAGAGGTCTTTTTGGGTACCGGTTTATTTGAAAGGTGTATTTTGGACAGGTATGAGCACTACCCAGCGGTCTAAAAGCATGAACGCCTTCTTCGACGGATATGTCCATTCCGGTATGACGTTGAAAGAATTTGTCGATCAATATAATAATGCTTTGAGGAAGAAGGTGGAGACAGAGACGGCAGCTGATTTCCAATCATGTAACCAAACGATCCCATGTGTTTCGTCATTCAAAATTGAGAGACAGTTTCAATCATTGTATACAAATGCTAAATTTAAAGAGGTTCAATCCGAGGTTTGGGGGATGCTTTTATGTAACCCTTCGCTTGTCAGCACACAAGGCAGCATTTCTGCTTTCGATGTGCTCAAAGAGATTTCCACCCCCGATGGACAAACCAAAATTGTGAAATACAACGTTTACTTGAATGAAGAGGAATTCGAAGTTAAATGCACTTGTGGCCTGTTTGAAATGAGGGAGATTATCTGTAGGCATGCATTTAAAGTCTGTCAACTGAAGTACATTCATCACGTGCCAGATAAATATGTCTTAGATCGATGGAGGAAAGACATAAAGAGATCTTACAGGCTGGTTAAGAGTAGCTATGATGATTGTCGGGGCAATACGGATTCAAGGCGGCATGACGTTGTTGTTAAACGATGTCTAAGATTTGTGAGACGTGTACCATGGAATGATGAGCATGTTAGTTCTTTCTTTCAGCTATTGGAAGAGTTTAAGCAGAAGGTAGTAGGATTACAGGCTGAGTCAGGATCAACGAGGTTGAAATCGAATGTCGATGCCGATAGAGGTAAGAAAATATTAAGTCCACATGTTGTTCGTGGGAAGGGGAGACTGCCAACTCGAAGAAAGGTCCCAATGGTCGAGAAGGCTAGGAGGAAGTGAAAGAAGAAACAGGTACTTTCGCATAAATATCTCTCATTTTTATGTGTAGGAATTTCTATTCGTACACAGCTGATTTCTTCCTAATGGGTAATTTTCTATTTTCCATTTTAGACTTATAGGAGAATATTTGTGGAGGAAGAGCAAATTGGCCATCCTAAGCCAGCAGAAGAAGTTGGAGGTGGTATTGACTAGGTTGTGCTCCCAACCCAGTGTAGTAATTTAACACAAGTAACACCTCCAGCCACTGATCAGGTTTGAGCATAGGTATTATGTATATCCTTAGGGTCTATATTTCCCATACTCAATGCAAGAGCAATCAGTATATTATACTAATTTTAATCATTGTGCTATCTCTTCAGGCTACGCCAATCTTGCCCCATGGACTTTAGTATATACACTAACAGAATTTTGGTTACTAGTTTCACAAATGTTTGCAGTATCCATGGTTGGTACTTGTCGGTAAGTTTTCTCCAATTTTGCAACCGGGAGAAAGTAACCAGAAGTTGGAGAGTGCATGTTTTTTTCCCCCATATGCTCCATTACTACTCCATTACATCCAGCATCCATTCAGTATGCTTTATTGTCAACGAATGCATTTATTGTGCAATAATGCTTTTGTTGGATGGGTAAGGAAATTAGAAGAGGAAGTTGCTAATTTATCCTTTTTCTATGCATATATATAATCCAATTTCCTCTGGCACATCCAGGAACTCCTTTGGTGTTGGGTACATGATTTTCCAACCTTTAACAGTTTTATGGTTGTGCACATGCAGTGTTGTATTTTGGGAGAGAGATGAGCATCATCATCTTGGTCTTATACCTTTGCATTGAATTGTGGGGAGTGTAGCGAAGTTCATTCTCTCTTGTCTTGTTGGCAGTCTCACGTAGTACTGATTGCAGTATATCTTCCCAAACGAAGAATTGACATCTTGTTTGTCCCTTTGTACAATTAAAGAAATCCAAGATCCAAATTACTATAACTTATTGTACATGCAATAATGATTGGAAAAGTTGGAGAGTAATTACCGTCTGAAAATTTGGACAAACATAGAATTTCCTATTCGGGTTTTTATGGGTGCAGGAGATCTTTAATGGCGCTTTCAAACCACACCAACAACTTGGCGAGTCAAGTTCAAGATCATTCAGTACACACGATGATGATTGACAAATGCCAAAAGTTCAATGCAGTTGTAGCTGCATGCGTAAAATGCTAACAACAGAACGCAGGTAAAATTCAATCATCATGCAGTTAATAGTATACAATGGGTGCGAAGTGAGTATTCCTTACCGACTTCACTGCAAGATCTCATTGCTGTCCTTAAACTTTTGCATCATAGCGGGTATAAATTCAGTTGTCTAGCAATTGTCTCTATCTAACTCTCCATTTTCCAGACTATGTTTGGGTTGGAGATGTTCAGTGAAAGTTTATAAATTTATAGAGCAAATTAGGGTATATAAGCAGGTTTTTTTTGTTTTTTTTGTTTTTTTTTTTTTTTATAATTGTGGAAGGTGAGGGACAATAGAGAATATACGTGGAGATGCTCATAGAGTTGTGACATGGAAGGTAGGTTTTCCTATAGCTTTGATTCACCGACCTCAATTGGACAGTAAAAGGGAGCCCATGAGTCCAAGGCCATATTCGGATGTTTGAGTCTATACTCTAGTTAAGACCTACCTTTGAGGAAGAGTGAGTCTCCTCGGTGGTGTGAGGCAAAGGGTCAAGTTTGTAGAGTGTTCCAATTGAAGCCATGAGCAAATATGAGTGAAGTGTGAAGAGCACTTCTAGTTCATATTGGCAGGATGTGCCAATTCCAAATTAATTGGCAAAGGCAGTTGCTAGAGCCATACGGATATTAGTTGGAAATGAATTAACTACCGGTTAGGGTCAAAGTACTAAGTTCAAATTGGGATCTAGTAGATGAAGTTAGAGCTTAGCGTTGCTACTATGTGCCAATCAATAACTTCAAATAGTGGTTTCTCCAGCTAATATTGGTTTTATAATTTATAACTGTTCTGAGGCTCAGTAGCTATAAATATAGAATTTATAATTTATCTCTTTCCTACCTCACTTATGTTATGTGCCCTGTTTTTTGGTAGTGATTTAAATGATAGTATTATTTAAGAGGTAATTTTATTTAAGATAGTATGAAAGCAGAGGTAATTTTATTTAAGATCATAGTATTAAAGCATAGGTTGATTTGATTTAATCAAGCATTTCATGTCTTAAGTCCACTAGTTTTGAGCATGGACTAACAAAACTACTACGTTCAAATGCAAGCATTGATGAATATTCTTCCACTGTCCAACAAACGTAATTATGATGTGTGAAGAGCATTTATTTGGTTTTCACTTAGGAGGATGAATATTAAATTAGAACTAAACTCTTACATAATACAGCATTGTGCCTTCCATGTTTGTTGGACAGTGGAAGAAGAATCCTTGGGCTTTAATTCAGACCAAGGATACACATTCTTTGGTTGGAGGATTTTCAATATAGCAATGACCAAATCAGATCTATAGAGAAATTGTTAAGGCTCCAGCGAAATGGTTAACACTCAAGAGAATGAGTAATATAAAATTATTCCTCTGTTTTTCTGCAGTGTCTATTTGTCCCCCTATTTTTTTAAAAAATTAAATAATTTTTATTCTACTTTTATTAATAAGTTGTAATATATTATTCAACCATATTTTGTATAAGATATACCTATATACAAATCGAGTGTGCATGAGCTAAGAGTGACAGCATAACAAAATGTGAGATACCTACTACGGTTTTTGTCGAGTAAATACTCATCCATGATGATTCAAGCGATTTAATTGAATACCAGTTACTAATGGTCAACATAAGAAAGCTTTGTATAAAGAACCTTAAGAGTCTGCAAGCTTTGGATGCATGCTGGAAAACAAAACAGTATGTGCATATAAAAAATTTAATCAAGCTACCTTAAGCCTAAAAAGCCATAAACATTCAGGGTAGCATGGCCCTCGAGATGCGAAAATCATTAAATCATAACTGCGATAACAGTGGCATAACTCTAGGCCTGTATGACTACTTCAGCCATGGCTAATCTCAGGTGCAATCCATCGACAAACCAGAAATTGAAAAACAAATATATTAATTATAAACAACACAAACATTAAAATGCAGTTGTAGCACACAAGAAATGGGTCCTGATATACTTCAAATGCCAAGTTCCCACTATTATTGCATGCTCGAATACCTTCACTCTTTGCTAGGATGCTCGAAAACCCAAAATTTTAACACCCACTTCTTATGTGGATAATGGCAACCCAATGGAACAAAAACAAACCAAAAAATTAATACTTAGACATTCAGCATACCCACCATTGCCACCATTCGACATTCAAAGTATAATTTATTGTGCGTACTAATAAAAGTTTCAGTAAAAACTGTGACGCTTTAATCCATTAACACATGATGTATACAATGATATCATCACCCATCAACCTTTAAAGGACAAAGAATTCAATCCCCCCCATAGACAAAAAAGTAGACATAACATAATTTATAGAGGTAAGATTAAACCCATGTCCATATGATATTACTTCTGACAAGCACATGCAGGAGAACAAACTTCATATCAGCACCCAATTGCAAGACCAAAGCACAGAATATCACTAAGGCAGAAACTTTTTATCTATATCAGGTATCAACCTCATTATTTGGGTAAACCAAAAGCTACTTTTAATGTAATAACTGACATATCACCAACATATATATCAAGGTAGTAAAATACTATACAATAATAATGAATACTCTATCTATGCTAGCTAAAAGCTAAAAAAACTTTTTTAACTCAAACTGGTTCAGCCACCTTCAATTCACATTTCGGATAAGCTTACATCCCCTGTACTAAGGGGATAGATCTACAGCTTAAACTGCTACAAGATATGAACCCGACCTCCATAAACCAAGTTGTGATTGATAAGCAACTAACATCTTCATACCAAACACTGAATTTCCAAACCGCTTTCAACAAAAATTTTAACTTATCGTATATTGTACAAAAACAAGAACCCAAATAAATATCGGAACACTTTCTAAACAATAAGGTGCATAAACGACCCAATACTTTTAATTTCTAAGTACAAAAGAAAGATTAAAACTATTCGGGTTAGACTTCAAAAAAACTTACCTTCCAAGATGAATCTTGCAGCGGCTCGGGTCTGAAGGATAGACCAGCTGAGAGTGAGAGAAGGGGTGAGAGTGAGAAGAAATGCATTCACGCCAAGATACACAGATTGTATAAAAAAAAAAAAAAAAAAAAAAAAAAAAAAAAAAAAAAAACCTACCTTTGAGGAAGATTCGGTCCAGCGTCTCAGTTAGCCTTCGAGTCACCAAATTCAAATGTAAGAACAGATTCGAGACTAAAGGGGCGATTATCTAGGGTTCAGGACTGAAGGCGCTCATTTCTCGGGACTCAAGGGGACTGTTGGCGTCGGGGTGAGAAAGAATGGGGGCGACGGGACCGTAGGGGCTGATCTCTATGGGTTCGGGACTGAATGGGGTTGTTGGCATCAGGGTGAGAAATAATATATGTAGGGAATGAAGGGGGTGATTTCTAGGGTTTGGGACTGAAGGGAATTGGGGTTGTTTGCGTCGGGGTGACAAAGAATGCTGCGTCTGGGTCTTTCCCTTGCTCACCTGACTCCATAACCGTAGTTGAAGTAATGGGTATGGGGGGAGAATGAAGGCACAACCTCGGGAGGCCTAGCTCTGTCTTCGTTGTTTCAGGGAAAGCTGAGAGGTCTGAAGAGGGAAACTGAAAGTGGAAGAAACTGAGCTAGGGATTTCAATTTTACATTTCATTTCTAAACTGTGACGTGTGAACTGAACCGGCTGGCCACGTCAAGAGTGTGGTGTGTGGAAAAGGAAACCAGATGATGGATAGACTTTTCGTTGTGTTTTTTCTTCATTTCACCATTTATATCTTTGCTTTCCAATTTTGTCCCTCATGCAGTCTCGCCTCTTTCATGGATTAGTCTGAAAGTTCTGTCTCTCTCCTGTTGAAAAAATTTCTTTGCAATTTTATCTTAGATCCAAAAATGAGATGCACAATTTTCCCGGAGATTTCCTCACATAGCTTAGATCTAAAACATAGAGAGAAAGAGAAGAAAAGGATTTTGTGGAAAAAAAGGGGGATAGCAAATAAAGGACTCTAGGCTGTTGCAAAGTCGTTGGCAACGGTGGAGGATGCGCTTAGCTTTCATGGTGGGGAAGAAGGGGAAGGGGAGAGAGAAAAGAGGGGGGGGGGGGGGGGGGGAACTTGAGCTTGAAGACAGACGACAGTGACTCACAAAGGGAAGCGAGAGTTTCGATGTGGGAGGGAAAGAACAGAAAGGATAGCGAGAGAGGGAAAGTAAAAAAGAAGGAAAAAAAATTGGTTTGCAACTTCCACGTGTCCTCTCTTCGAGCTATGAAGTAAGAGAAATGTTTGGGGTATCCATTTTGGATCCAAGAATTTCTACTGATTTTTTTTTCTTTTTTTTTTTTTTTTGTAATAATGATTAAGTAAGTATTTTTTAATAATGTTGTAATTTTAAAAAATAAAAATTTTTGAGAGTATAAAAAAAAATTAGGAAAAAGAAAATTTTATTTGACCTTATTGATCAGATGTCTCATCATACACGACTCATAAAGTAATGATCAAAGTTTCGAAAGATACAACATCAAAAGTTAACAGTTTTATAATATTAATTTTAATAAAAATCTTACTTATCATACCTTACACCACATACCATATCTCTTTTAATTTTGTTTCCTTTTTCTCATAACAAATAGATGATGAATAAAATAACTCAATTAGTTTAATAAAAGTAAAATAATATAAAAATTAAGGGTGTCAAACATTGTTAATGGGTCGTATTCGTGTCGTGTAAATTCATGTATAGTATATTATATGGCTTAATTCGAACACAACCCATTAAGTTTATTGTGTCAAAATCTCAAACCGTAACATGACCCATTAATATAACAGATTGACACGACATGACTCGATCTGTTTCAACCCGTTTATGTAAATGCGTAACTCTGTGAAGAAAAAGAATGGTCCATGTAATTATGCAAGATTACAGGAAGTTGAATAAGGTAACCATTAAGTACAAGTACCCTCTACCACATATAGATGATTTATTTATAGGGAGCACAGGCCTTCCAAGATAGGCTTGCAATCCAAGTATCATCAATTAGATATTTAGAAGAAAACATTTTGGAAACGGTACTAGCATTATGAGTTCATTGTTATGCCATTTGGCTTAACTAATGCCCCCACCACTTTTACAGATCTTAGGGATAGAGTTTTTAAGGATTACCTGGACCAATTTGTAGTAGTTTTTATTGATGATATTCTTATTTACTCTCGGAGTATTAGGGAATACAAGGACCACTTGAGAGTTGTCCTAACAACATTAAGAGAAAATAAGTTTGTATGCAAAATTTAAGAAATGTGAATTCTGGTAACAAGATTGTTTTCTTGGAACACATGGTGTCAAGAAAAGGAATTTCAATAGACCCAACAAAGATTGAAGTAGTGGTAAAATGGGCCAAGCCAGGTAATGTAATGAGGTACGATGTTTCTTAAGCCTTACCAGTTATTATAGAAGATTTGTAGAAGAATTTTTTAGTAATGAAACTCTAATGACGAGGTTAACGAGGAAGAATAAGAAGTTCTTATAGACTATTAGGAACTAAAAAAAAGATTAATGACTATGCTAATTCTCACCATCACCTCAAGAAATTGTGGGTTTGTTACATTAAATGACACTCCGCTGAAGGGATTAGGTTGTGCCTTAATGCAACATGGGAAATTTATTTCATATGCTTCTCAACAGCTTAAAAACTATGAGCTAAATTACCTGACACACGATCTAGAGCTTGCGGCATTGGTATTTGCGAAGTCCTCCCCGCAATCTCGCATTGTTACGGTAAGCCCAAGCCCAATCTCTCTCCTCCTTTTTCCCATTATCTCTTGTTAGAATGGCACCAAAGTTTCCTTTTGCCTCAATGTTCCACCACCATGCACAAAGGAAACCGATTAGTTCCCATCATAGCCCTCGGCTCCGTCGTGTTCCCCTTCCTCGGTGAGTCTTGAATCTTCCTTTTTCATTCACAGATGAAGTTATCGTCTAACCTTTATAAAATATAAAACATGCAGACTTTGGGGCTTAATTAGGTTACTGCCCTTAATTTTGTAAACCATGGCATAATGTAATTTGAACTTGCTTTTCGTTTGGTTGGTATTACTTTAGGCTTGCCTTACGTTGGGCTTACTTTATTGTGGGCTTTGTTTTAAGTCTCGAAATTATACGCATAGCACTTATAGTGTTAACCTATATTATTATTAAGAATTAATTTTTTCAATTAGATTACAGTAATATATTACTAAAGGTTGATTTCAATTTGAACATTTTATATATAATCAAGTCTAACTACTTAACCGAATTTTCCGCTATTTAGTTTTTACAAATTTGGATAAAATATAGTTGTTCTACTAAAGTTATAATTTGAAAGTGAAGACATGTTATGGTATTTAAAGAATATTAGTATTTATTAGTTTTGTATAAACTGAATAATTATTAAATTATTTCTTCTAGTATGTATTTAATTAAATAGAATATTATAGTACGTTTTTCTAAAAAATTTAATGACCTACATTACTTTATATAGATGATGAGTTACGAAGTGAGATTTCAGAATCAACACTACGAGATAAATAGTTCTATCATAAAATTAGGATCAGCACATATTAACTAGTTTAGATGGACTATTTATTAAAGTCAATTCTTTGGAAGCCAACTTTTATATACCATGCATGATATGGAATATGTAAGCATGTCATCCATCATAACACATAATTATGTTTAATTCCTCATTTTATAGCTAGTTATGTTATTATGTATGAAATGCATCTCACATCATATAAGACACGTAAGCTTTCATTAATAAAATATAAGATAAAGATTCAAATTAATAAGATTGCCATAGAAATGCATTGTACCAATGCACTCATGGGTAAGTGTGCAAACCGGGAACCTAAGTGATCAGCTTAAAATTTTGTCTTCCAAACGTAGAAATTGTCAAAGTAATACAAGGATAAGTTCAGGATCTTATTCCACAGGGACAAAAGGTTATCAAAGTGTTTGTAAAATTTTCTTTGTGTAAAATATGTGTCGATTATGAAATATGAAAATAAATGTGAATCTATATTTCTAAAATTATCAAAATTAAGAGACTTAGAGAAAGTGTGTAGCAAATGAATTAAACTTGTAAGAAACAATAAAACAAATACTTGAGATATAATTTTCACCCACTGATTTAGAGGTAAATTTACTTCTCTTTTCATCTTCTCTCAACCATGCTCTTATTCCTAAAAGTCATGGTCGGATAATATAACAATGAACCCCAATTCTTAGTCTAATAAAACCACTTGACAAATTATATAACAATTATAAAATATTAGAAGAAAGCTATCAAAGTCTTGTTACTTGTTCAAGTATTAATTGTGCCTTTACGTCTACAATTATCTAAACCAAGAACAAAGAACTTCAATCCTTCCTAGATGTAAACTGAAATATTATCTAACAAGTTAATCATTAAAATCAAATAATCATGGAAGAAAATTCATTTCAAAACAGTCATAGGTTACTCATTGAATTCCAAGTCTAAAATCTAGCCTATCATCTTTAAATTAATAAAATGCTTAAAATGATAAATTCTAATATTTTAAATTGTTGTATGAAAATAAATGTAGAAGAATAAATCAAATAAACTGAAAGAAGCTAATCTGAAAACAACTCAGAAGTAAAGCTCGGAAACAAAAAAAAAGAAAAATAAAAGAACGAGAGAGAGCCTCCCTTCCGTCCGTCTGTCTGTAAAGAAATTAAACTACAAGAAAATAGAGCAAACCAGCCGAACAGGTCTGGAACTAAAGGAAAAAAAACTAGGAACTGTCAAGAACGAAAAAGAACCAGCCGCCTTCGTCTCAAACAAATAGAAAAGAAAAAAATAAAAGCTCCAAGCTATCCTACTGATCTGCTGCACCCCCTAAACGAAAAGCAAAAAAAATGAAAGAAGAAAAAGCCAAAACCAGCCGCCTAGGTTTGTGTCTTCTATAGCTATAGCTAAAGAAAAGAAAGGAAATAAAAAATAAAAACAATGCCTCCTGTAAGAATGAAAAAGAAAGAAGATAAAAATAAAGCTAATATTATAAACTATCTTAAATTGTATGATCATATTTATCTAGTCATCAAATGTATATTGTATAGTGCTAGTATAGTACTAACATAGTTAGTTAGTCGATATATATATAGTACATAGTACTAACATAGTACTAGCATAGTGAGTTGGTCGACATATATATAGTACATAGTGCTAGTATAGTACTAGCATAGTGAGGTGGCCGACATATGCATAGTGTATAGTGTTAGCATAGTACAGCATAGTAAGCTAACATAGTTCCCTTTGTACACCTATATATATCGTTGAATTCTTTAAGAAATTTATAAGTTTCATAACCTTTCTGAGTTCTATCTCTTTCTCTCTCCTTTTAAAAGTTTTATAATATGTTATGGCTCTCTCTTTGCTATGATTTCATAACACGTTATCAGCACGAAAGTTCTGACGATTTTGAAGCTAGTAGTCCTCAACTTCAAGTAAGTTTTTCAATATATTTTTATATTCCTGATTTATATATGTAAAAAATGTCAAATTTTACAAAATTGGAATTCGTTGCTCTTGACATTTCTGGAAAAAATTATTTATCTTGGATCCTTGATGCTGATATCCATCTGGATGCGATGAACCTGAGAGATACAATTAAAGAAGGAAATCAAGGGTCCCTGCAGGACCGTGCTAAGGCAATGATTTTCCTTTGGCACCATCTTCATGAAGAATTAAAACTGAGTATTTAACGATGAAAGATCCACTTATTTTGTGGAATGATTTAAGGGAGAGATATGAACACCAGAAAACTGTAATCCTCCCAAAAACTCGTCATGATTGGATGCACCTGAGGTTGCAAGACTTCAAGAGTGTTAGTGAGTATAACTCTGCACTCTTTAAAATTAGCTCGCTATTGAAATTATGTGGTGAAAAAATCACTGATGATGACTTGTTAGAAAAGACATATACTACTTTTCATGCCTCGAATGTGCTCCTGCAGCAGCAGTATCGAGAGCGAAAGTTCAAAAAATATTCTGAACTTATATCTTGTCTTCTATTAGCTGAGCAAAATAATGACCTTTTGTTAAGAAATCACCAGTCACGTCCTACTGGTTCTATATCATTCCCTAAAGTGAATGGTACTAGATTTACATTATTCCCAGAAGCGAACGGTGCATCTTTTCAAAGAAAACGAGGGCGTGGACGTGGTAGGAAAAACTATGGAAGTGGAGGTCCTAGAAGTGACCACACTAAAATGGACAATAATAGATATACACCGTACCACCAGAAGTGGTTCAGTTCAGAGAAGGGCAAAGGTCTCCAAAACAAATTTTTAAAGAAAGATGAAGATGGATGCCATAGATGTGGTATGACTGGACATTGGGCTCGTATCTGTCGTACAGATAAGCACTTGGTTGACTTATATCAATCTTCTATAAAAGAAAAAACAAAGAAATTTGAAACAAATTTTATTGAACCATCATATGCTTTAGATTCTATAGATGGAGAAGATATTACAAGTCTTGATGTTTCTGATTTCTTTGAGGATTCTAGTGGTAGAGTTGATCATGAAAGTGTTCCTTTTTAATTAATATATTTCATTTATCTTATTATAAAATATTTTTATATTCTGCAATGTTTTGTAGTAATGAAAGTTTTATTTATTCTTTTATACTTGTTATAAATTACTGATGATATGATTTATCTGAGAATGGAAATGGAGCATCCCTGAAGGATCGCCCTAAATCAATAATTTTATTGAGTATCTCATATGAATGATACTTGTACCAAAAACTCATTATAATTTATGCACCTGAAGTTGCATAATTGAAATTGTGGAAAGAATATATATTTGAATGAAAGTCTCGAATGTGCTCCTGAAGTAGCAATATCGAGTATGCTCCTGAAGTAGCAATATGAAATGCAAATGTTCACAATATATTCTAAATCTGTATCAGTGACTGAGCAAAATAATGAGGTTTTGATAAGAATCATTATTCACGTCTTACTAGATCTACATCATTCCCTGAATTGAATGATAATGAATTTATATCATTCTATTCCCTGAAGTGAAAAGAATAATATGTTTCATTCAAAAAAACTAAGAGATTGGACGTGATAATGAATATCTTTTTGGGCCAGAAGCTCGTATTGGAAAAGTTGTAAGCTTTCTCTTTGAGATGATATTATACAAATTATTGAATCAAATATTATGATGCATCAAAAGGTGACATGATTCAAAATATTTGTATCTTTTCATGGTTATCTTGATCATCCAAAATCAATTACGATAAGTCGAATGATTTTCATATGAGCGTCCATAAAAGAACCAGAAGATTCTTCTACTATAAAGTTTTACCACCAGAAATGAAAAAAAAAAAATTTGCTTGAAACAAATAAGATGAAATTATTCGACGTTATCTTGATTATCATATGTGAACCAGAAGTTCAGATGATAATTAAATTTTGGATACAATAAGATAAAAATGTCTCATATTCTAGTTGCTAAAATCCCAGTGAGGATTGAAGTCCCTGTAGGACAATTAAGAAATTCAGCAGTCTAAAGACATGTATAAAGGCATGTGAGACTTATCGATACAAAAGATAGAGTATCTCAAAAGAGAAAGGCACAAATAATTTGGTGCTCCTGAAGAGCCCATACCCACAAAACAAGCAATAAAATCCATCCAAATTTTCTGTATAAAATTCTCCTATATAAACTCTTGAAAAATACCTCCTGAAGAGATTTTTCATGAAAATGTCTTCGCTTGAAGAGGGACAGGTACCTGAAAATAACGAGATCTCGTTACATTTCATGAATAATGGAGAAATTATGGATAGAAATAAAATTGTTGTCGACAATGTATTTCCATATGAGATGGCAATTGACATTACCAGAAGTAATGATGAAAGTGAATCAAGAATCGTCGAAGAATACGACGTAAAATATTGACCAAATTTGAAAGAAACAATTCCTGCAGAATTGATTCACTAGTAAAATATGATGCATCGGGACTTATAGTCCAAACACGTAAAGAGGTGATACTTGTTGAATGTCAGTGGGTATTTATGAAAAGGAAATAAAAATGTGATATATAAATCACAAGTCAGTTTCTCAATTCCTGCAGAATTGATATCACTAAGTAAAATGTGATAAATATGGACTTGAAGTCCAAACACCTAAAGAGGTGATTTTTGTTAAATATCAGTAGATATTTATATACATGATATAAAAAGCCTGAAACTTTTAATATGAAAATGTGATATGGAAATCACAAGTTAGTTTCTCGAAGAAACAATATTGATATGATTTTAAAGTGGTTGAAATCATATTGAGATTTTTATTAGCTTGAAAGTTACCGAGAGTTTGGATATGCATGACTAACTGCATATTTATATGGATAATTGGATCATGATATATATATATATATATGAAAATCTCTGAAGGATAGAAAATGTCTGAAGCTTCTAATATGAATACATCTGGAAATATGTATTCTATCAAGTTTCAAATATCCTTATATGATCTAAAGCAATCCAAACGCAAATGAAAACAAGCTATTATTGCAATTTATATATATGATTTAAATGTCATTGAGGCTCCAGAAGAGCTCATAAAAACTGCACATATTTGAAATATAAATCTGAAACCCTTGCGGCTTCAAGGGGAAGATGGATGATGTTATTAGTCATGAAATACCATCTTTTAATACAATTAGTATTTCAGATTCATATTATGGGTTTGATATGAAGTGTGCATTATTAAAGAAAAAATAAAAGGGAGCACACAGAACATCTACCAAAAGATAGAAACACAAATATGAATATTTGTGAAATATTATTTTATTATCTTGAAGCAAGAATTACAGAAATTTGAGGCACTTTGCTTCATTCTTTAAACGCTCTTATTCTTCAAGAATCTGCATAGCATCCCTATCTAAAGGGGTAGGCAATCAAAAAGAAGATTTAAGCAAGGATTTTAAATTCTTATTCTCTTGTTTTATTGATTCTATCTTCATGTTGGACTCCAGAAGAAGTCGCTGAAGTGTAGCAATATTCTCGTGGAGATTGTCAACTCCACAAGTTCTGGATTGCAGTCGCTGAGAAAATGCGACATTGGATGATGAGTATCGGGTACCGAGACTCACAAGCTCATAGATAGCTTCATTATCTGACCTATGAGTCAGATCATTATATTGCATAATAGCACCTGTGGTAGAAGCAGGTACAGCTGATGAACGAGGTGCAGAGTACCTCATATATTGGCCATGAGAAGATCGCTGAGTCATTGTAGGATAAGAATGCAGAAAGAGATTGCAGAGTAAAAATGCAGTATGATTACAGAAAATTGAAGAAGATGAGATGCGAATGAAGATGAGCTGAATATCTCTTTTATAGAGAAAATTATGATACAGCATCTCTCGTGAAGCAAGAGAAAAGAGACGAAATATAGTTTCATAGCTCTGCGGCGCCTGACACCACGCCTGACAGCTACGGTGCCTGACAGCACGCCTGACCTACAGAGGAGTTGAAAATCCGTGGTGCTTGTCTGATCTTAAAAGGCTGGCCACCGTTTTTATTAAAAAATGAGGTTAGCGGTTTAATGTTGATGAATTCTCCACTAACTGTGTTATTTACAAGAACTCCAGAAGAGTACAACTCCAGAAGAGTAGTGATGAGCAGAAAGATCCAATTGTGATTATTTTATCAACATGGATCAAGTCCACAGTTAGTTGGATGTACAGATGCGAGTTATCTTTCAGATACACACAAGAAGATCATTGCAATTCATTAGAAGAAAGTTGAAATTGATATCAAGAATGTACGGTCAAGTAAAAATCTGGCAGATTTATTCACTAAAGCATTACCAACTGCAACATTTAAGAAGATTATGCAGAACATTGGAATGCGGAGGTTTGAAGACCTGTTATCATGCACTACCAACTGCAACATTTAAGAAGATTATGCAGAATATTGGAATGCGGAGGTTTTATCCCACTGGGTTTTCCTTCGCTAAGGTTTTATCCCACTGGGTTTTCCTTTGCAAGGTTTTAATGAGGCAATCCTAAAGCACTCGGCGATACACATGAATACTGTACTCTTTTTCCTTTGCCATTGATTTTTTCCCACAGGGTTTTTCCTTGGCAAGGTTTTAACGAGGCATATTCTTTAAATATGGTCATCCAAAAGGGAAGTGTTATAAACTATCTTGAATTGTATGACCACATTTATCTAGTCGTCAAATGCATAGTGCATAGTACTAGCATAGTGAGTTGGTCGACATATGCATAGTGCTAGCATAGTACTAGCATAGTGAGTTAGCCGACATATGTATAGTGCATAGTACTAGCATAGTGAGTTGGCCGACATATGCATAGTGCATAGTGCTAGCATAGTACAACATAGTAAGTTAGCATAGTTCCCTTTGTACGCCTATATATATCGTTGAATTCTTTAAGAAATTCATAAGTTTCATAACCTTTCTGAACTCTATCTCTTTCTCTCTCTTTTTAAAAGTTTTATAATACGTTATGGCTCTCTTTTCTATGATTTCATAACAACTAAGGACTAAACGATAACTCAAAAACCTCCCAAAAAGTCAAGCCTCACGCCGACTACCTACAAGACTCAAAACAAGGAAAAATAAAAAGTATCCATTTGGTCTGCTAGCTGCAGCTCTTCTTCATTTTCTCAGTCCAAGTCCAACACTCACGTCCTAGAGGCATGCTTCTATCTTGGGCCCACAGCACTCTTTTTGATTTACTTTTTTCATCTTTATGGGCTTTAGGCTTCAGCTCTAAGTAAGCTCCTTTGTGATAAATTTTTTCTAGACTTGATAAATCTTAAATTATAAGTTATATGAGCCGATCTAAATTTAATTAAAAACAAGAAAAATCATTTTACATGTCAAATAAAGTTAAATCACATTATCCAATTAATACTCTTATTTTAATACATAAAACTCTTTTAACCCAAAATATTTAAGAGTATTAATATCACATAATTGACTATTTATCACTAAGTGTGGTTTGTCATAGTATGTTATGATACGATCATCAGTTCCCTTTGTGGTCACAGGACATGAGATTGATGCACAATCTTACGCATGAGATTAACGTATGTTGGCCAGTTAGATTAGTCAAGATAAAAGAAGATATTTTTAAGTTGTAGATGTCACGAGCATATGTTTGAATGGTTCAAGATTTTATTCTCTCAAGCATGCAATATTTTATGAAAGAGATTATGTGTGACGCCCCCAAATTCCGTTTGGGATCGGACGGACATTTGAAGCGTCGAGACATGCAACACAAGGTTACCTGCCCCCGTTTATGACATATAAGATGCAATATTCGCAGCGGATAAATTTTTTCTTTAGCAATACTATGCACCAAATTGAAAATATCCCAAATGCTTAAAACATACTTCATACATAAAAATCCATTGAACAACTAAGATCACAACACTAGTCCAAAATGGTTATGATCCAAAAAGTAGTAGAGATGCAACTCAATCGTACAAGTAGTAATTTACGTTAATTACTATATCAACATTTATGTCGCACCGTCACTTAGTCAACTGTGTCTAGTTGATCAACTCCTGATTCTCCTTCAGGTCCTGTAACAAGATCTACCATTCGGGGGGAATGGTAGTTAGGACTACCAAAGTGAGATTTGATTACAAATCTCAGTAAGTTAACAAAAAACTTCCACACAAGCTAATGATGCATGGATGACAGTAAAAGCATAAATGCATAATCAAATTCATAAGTAATTAAAGCATAACTTGGAGTACAACATAGCATAATTGACATAACTTAAATTGAAACATGAACTGAACTTGACTTGACATGAACTTGATCTGAAACTTGACTTAGCATGAACTTGCTTTGAAACTTGAATTAACATGAAAAATACATACTCCACAGTTGTTGTGGCCCCATGTATTCTACGCAAACTTGACTTAACATGAAAAATACATACTCCACAGTTGTTGTGGCCCCATGTATTATACGTATAAATACATACTCCACAGTTGTTGTGGCCCCATGTATTCTACACAAACTTGACTTAACATGAAAAATACATACTCCACAGTTGTTGTGGCCCCATGTATTCTACGTGTAAATACATACTCCACAGTTGTTGTGGCCCCATATATTCTACGCATCACAATTGTAGTTAAATACATACTCCACAGTTGTTGTGGCCCCATGTATTCTACACAAACATAATGTACTCAAGATGAAACGTGACTGGAATACAAAAGGACTGAAGCCCTGACGTAACATAACGTGACTTGAACATAACTTGAAATACATGACCAACTTGAGATAGAAACATTTCGTAACATGGCATAACATATAATAGACAACATATTTAACATGACATATTTGCAACAGTGAATATTACATGACTTGACATACATGTAATAGATGGCATACTTAGCATGACGTACTTGTAAGGTACAGTCATACATGACAGAATATATTATGTAACAGATAAAAAAATTGATGACAGAATAAATTCTGTATAATAGACTTACGTGATAACTTGGCATGGCATGACATATATGATAACACACATATATACACTGTAGTTCCTTTACTTAGCACACATACACAGTAGACTGCTAGTAAGTTAAAAGCTAACTTACCTCGATCTCCACGTTTCTTATAAAACTTCAAGTGCGATCACGAGGAACTGTAATTAGTGATTCTAAAAGTTAGAACTAAATCACTAAAAATTTGAAATATGAAAAATACTAACTTAAAGAGTAAAATTTTTATTTTACTCTCTACATGTGGAAAAATGACCGTTTTACCCATAACTTAAGGATTTTGCATACTAACTCCAAAAGTTTCCAAAATTTACATTTCTCATGTAAATTTTGTCCTAAATTTAAATATCAACTCAGAAAAATTTATAAAAAAACACAACTATGAAGAACACACTATGGTCGAAACATCCATAGGCCATTTCCCTTTATTTTTGTTGCAATTCCTTCCAACTTCAAAACTCATGCTTAAACCAAAATTTTGCAACAAACATCTTCCAATCCTAATTTCAAAACCATACTTAAAACATCCATTTAGAAAAAGCTAATAATCAACACCAAACTTTTTTGTAAAAAGATCCAAGCACTTGAATCACAAGTTTTGACCTTAAATCAAAACATCTCCAAGAATTTCAAAAATCAAATCTTACTTCTAACATATTCATAATATCATCCTAACATCAATCATGCTTTAAATCATCAAACTAAAGTCACCAAAATCACAAAATAAAATTTGAAGTTTTTGGTTTTACACTTAATCCAAAAACAGAAACTTTTTCCTCAACTAGTTTTGATAAATCTCTTGATCTATGACTTATAAATATATGATCTTCAAACCAAACCATTACATGGTTTAAAAAGATGTCCTAAAACATATACAAGCTTCTAATTCAAGATCACATGGTTAGAAATTAGTCAAAACATAAATTTAGCCAAGAATATCCACACTTTGGCTTATCTGAATATCTCTTTGCATAAAATTTCATATATTTGAAACTAACATCAAATATCTTCAAAATAATAATATAACATGTATATAAGATGTTTAGGATCCTCCAATAAAATTATCAAAGTCATTAGAATAGGTTTAGACCACCAAAGAGTTAAACTTTCTCAAAACAGAAACTGTTTTTCCTCTTCCAGTTTCTAAGTTTCTAAATCTAAGAAAATCTTTCATCAAAACCTTTAATCATGCAAAAATCCTCAACCAATAGTCATATATACATGTTAACAATACTCCATAAAAATTTCGGACCAATATCTATCCATTAGCTTGGTCAAAAACTCCAAACTATAACATATTCTCCAGTTTACCTCCCAGAATGACCTTTCTATAGTTTATACAATATTTGACTGACTAAATGATCTTCAAATGGGGCAAATAAGATATCCCTGTAAACTAGACTCAAAACGGAACAACTTATATGAAGGAGACTTTATGATAAAACATTTACAACAGCTTCTAAATTGGCGTGCAAAATACCTCCTAAAAGCTGTCCGAGAGAGAGTGTTTGATATTCTTTCAATGGAAGGTGTAAATGAAGATAATTTCGTGGGGAGAGGTGGCTGGAGATAATTATGGATGAGATATGGAAGAGATGAGGCTGGAGTTGAGAGTTGAGTGTAGTTTTCTCCTACCCAAAAAAAATCTATAATTGATTATCTTATAATATTCTATCCAATAATATCTACAAAAAATCAACTTAAGATACTTTTATCTAATAATATCTATAAAAATCAACTCAAAATATTTTTAACCAATAATATTCATGAAAATTACCTCAAGATATTTCTTTTTATCCAATAATATCTACAGTTTTGAACAGACGTTTTGTCCGAAAATATGAAAAATGTTATTACGCCATAAGACTTTAAATAATCCTCCGAGTCTAATGGCACAAATCATAATACATTTTGACACTTCTAACTATCTCCAATAATCAAAAATATACTTATGATACCATAGTAAATAATAACACTAACGATATAGTTAGACAAAAACCTATACGATTAATGGATTCGTGAAAACTTATGAGGTTTTCACGAGGTTCCTAAAGTTAATAGAAATTTCACAATTGAATTTCTAGCGGGCTGTTACATTATGTTTACAATATTTATGCTATGGTGAGTTTCTTACCGAGTATTCAACTCATTTTAGTTTTATTTTATATTTTTAACCACACATGTGAGGAAGAAGATGAGGACGAGCAAGTGGGCTAGGCTTAAATAGAGCAGTGTGATGAAATTTAGTCTCAGGCATTTTAGTTAATTTTACATTATGATAATAATTTTTCCAATTTAGTTTGCTTGGAGAACTCTGGTTACATTTTTTGTCTAGACACGGTTTATTTAATAACCTTTTTATGAGATAAACAATTGTTTTATTAATTGTGCAAATCTTTCGCCTAGTTTTATTTTCGAGAGTACATGACATCCCTAGCCTAAAGGAATGAGGTGTTGTAATATGGTATCAAAACCCAGATCGAGAGATTTTGTAGAATTTTTTAAAAGAAAACAATATTTTTACATAAAAAGTATTTTATTGTATAGATCCAAGCGCTTTATTTTATAGATGATCAGAAAGTGACCTATGCCACGTACATTTTAAAAATATGGACAACCAAGGGTGAGAGTCAACACAAGCAATTACACAGACGGAGCTAGGACATGGAGTCCCCATCTCTTGGGAGGTTTTTAAAATGACCTCTTTGGATCACTTCTTTATTCAGACTTCTCCTGAATCTACGGTCCGTCAGTTTCGGGACAAGAAGAAAGCTGAAGAATTCGAGTGTGGTTTGGATCTTAAGATTAGGGAGCACGTTCATGCCCTCAAGATTTATAATTTCACTGAGCTGGTTATACCATCGTAGAAGAGAGCATTCAAGAGAATATTGAATACAACAATCAAAGAAAGCGCCAACAACAACAATAGCAGCAGCAACAACAACAACTCCAACCTATGCCAAATAGTAATAAGAGACATCATCATGATAGCCGTCAAGAGCCATCATTAGAGGGACAAACTTATCCTACATGTTATACATGTGGGAAAAGGCATTTTGAAAAATGCTTATATGGCCAGGATTTGTGCTACCAGTACAGGAAGCCAAATTATTTAGCTCGAGACTGGCAGATAAAGAAATCTGATATACTAAAAAAAAATAGAGAACAGAATATGGTGCCTATGGCACAATTATTTTCTCTTACCCCTAACGATGATGCGGTGTCAAATGATGTGGTCACAGGAACATTTCCTTATCTTATCTTATGATTATATATATATATACACAAATCATGACAACACATTTAATATGATCCTCATAGTTCTAAGTCATTATGACATTCATATATGTATTTTGTTGTTATTTTCGCGTTATGCCTCAAGTCTATTTGATCCTAGTGCCACGTATCATTTATTTCAAACCACTATGTATCTTTGATTGAGAGGATACCTAAAACACTAAAATCCAGTATGTTTGATGCTATGCCTGCGAGGGAACATATTAATTACAATTATGTGCTAGTGGGTTGTCCACTAGAAATTAAGGGGAGGATTCTTTTTGTAGATTTGATCATATTTAATATGTCCAGATTTGATGTAATTTTGTGAATGCATTGGTTATCGTAGAACAGTTCATCTGTAGATTATTTTAATAAGAAGGTAGTTTTCAAACCCACGAATGGGAATAAGTTTAGTTTTCACGAATCACAAGAAGTTTCCCCTCCTCGAGTAATCTTGGCAAAACAGGACACCCGATTATTGAGACAAGTTTGTACAGGATTTTTAGTAAACTTAGTTTCACTATCAGTAGATGGACTTAGGCCCGGATTGATTAACCAAAACTAAAAATCTCATCTCATCTATCTTGTCTCATCATAACTTTTTCAAATTTTCATATAAAATATAATAAACAATTTAACTTTTTCAAATTTCAATACAAAACTAATATTAAAAAATTATATTATAACAATATTTTATTTATTACTATTCAAAACATCTTATCCCATCTCATTTCATCTGTGTAACCAAATGAGACCTTAGAGTTGAGGATATAGAAGTGGTCAAAGAGTTTGGAAATGCATTTCCAGAGGACCTTCTAGGGCTACCTCTAGATAGGGAAGTGGAGTTCTTGCTAAATCTTACCCCAAGAACTATGCTTATATACAAGGGACCTTACCACATGGCTCCAATTGAGTTAAAAGGAGCTCAATGATTAGTTACATGAGTTACTAGAGAAGAGTTTCATACACCCCAGTGTGTCTCCTTGGAGGGCTCTAGTACTCTTGGAGAAGAAGAATGATGGGTCCATACGATTACAAGGAGTTGAATAAGGCGACCATTAAGGACAGGTACCATCTTCCATTGATAGATAACCTATTTGATCAACTACAGAGAACACTAGTCTTTTTCAAGATACATTGCGATCCAGGTATCATCAGTTGAAGGTCAAGGAGACAAAAACTTAGATACCGCTTTTTGGACACAATATGGGCATTATGGATTCCTTCTTATGTCCTTCAGTTTAACTAATGCCCCTGCCACTTTCATTGATTTTAAGAATATAGGTGATGAGCTATGAAGTGAGATTTCATAATTAATGTTGCGAGATAGGTAGCTTAATCGTAAAATTATGATTAACACACTTTAACTAGTTTAGATAGATTAGTTATTAAAGTCAATTATTTGAAAGCCAACTTTTATCTTCATAACACACATTTGAGCTGACCGAAGTTTAATTATTAGTATCTTCGTAATGAATGTTAAGGATTTGAAATGACCGGGGCCTTTTCCACTAGCTAAAGAGGTCCGTGATTTTGGATGTGTTTTTTTAATCCAAGTGATATGCCAACTTGATGGAGAACACTCTTTTTTTTTTTGAACAGTTCCAACTGTTTTGTTAAAGTTCTTACTTTTTGTGAAAGCTCACCACAGACTTTTTAACATAGTATCAAGGAATTCACTAAGATTTTTTAACAGTAAGGTGGCATTCATGCTATAATAGCTAGGCAAGAGATGAGATACCTGTTTGGATGAGTGTGAGAGCTTCTTCTTCTTTACTTACCAATATAAATATGAAAACCCATATACTTCACTTTGTTGGGAGTCATTTTCATGCTCAAGATGGATGTTACCGTTTGGGTGGTTTGCCCCTTAATGGTGCTGGGAGGATTGAGAGGAGGATATTCCGTCTCAACCCCAATGATGGAAGGGGAGCGGTCACCTAGAGAAACCCTTGCGAGAATCACAGCGCCATCTTTGGAGAAGGTGATCCGTCCCCTTTCCCCCTTTTCATGACTGTGAAGGCTTGTGGTTTTCCCCTCCCTCCACCTATCATGTTATCACTCCACTTTCCCTCTCGCTCTCTCTTATTATTTTTTTTTTTTTCACTTTGTTATTTCATTTATTGAAATTAAGTTGGTTTTTTGATTCTTTAAATTTTTGTTCTTAAGTTTTTTTTTTTGTGTTTTGTTATTTATTTATGTATTTCAATGCCTTAAAATTCTTTTTTTTTTAAACCATTCTTATATTATTTTAGTTTTCCTATTTAAGATTTTCGGGTGATTTTAATTTTTCTTTGGATTTTATTATTTTTTATTTGTAGTACTTAGCTTTTATAATAATTTTTGGCTTTTTACGCTATTTGGCTTTAATTTTTATAAATGTTTTATTCTATAACGTGTTATATGAAAACTGGAACGACTGAATTTGATTAAAACTAAAAAGTTAGACTACAACTTACATATAATCGTGAAGTGTGTAAATATTATACAGTCATTTTGAAAAAAAGTTATATTTATTATTAAAATATTAATTTTCTTTTCATGTATATCTGGTATTTATTTATTTTTTAAAATGATTCTACAGCTTGCACACTCATACCTGCAAGTATTATTTCTTGAAATTAAAATCTGTTAGAGCGAAGAATTTTAAATTTGAAGTAAAAGGATAAATGTATTTATGAAAACACATAAATTATTTTGATATTTATCTTTAAAATATTTCTGAACTTCAAGGGATAAATTGAAACAGTTCATTCCGAAATGGAAACCTAGGTGAAGCTAAATTCAGAAAATCTTCATTTTAAAATTATTTTTCTGAAAAAGAAATTGTTATAAGTTGATGATTAGAAATTTAAGAAATGGAAAAGAACAAAACAGTGTAGTGAAGGAGATGGAGAGATGACCCTGGTGTTGAGTACTTTGCGAGAATTGGCGGGAATGATGATGACCCTCCAGACCAGACCCAAGTTTACCAACTGCCACCCACCACCCACCATGTCTCAACCTTCAAAACCAAGGGATTTAGACCTCTCAACTGCTTCTCAACAAGTGCCTTCACCTTCACCTTCCCCTTTTCATTCCCACTTCTTGTTCTTGTAGCCGCTTCTGCTAACTTTAGATCTCAAATCAACATTGTCAGTTCTCTGAATGGCAAGTTTGAGATCTTGGGTTCCGAAAAGAAAGTTTCTTGCTGGCTTTTGTGTTTTGATTCTTGTCTTTGACCTGAATGTTCCTGCATTAACGGATGACAGTGATAACGTTGGGGGTGATGAAGTATCGCAGCTTTGTGGGAAAGATATGAGCTTCCTTCCTCCGCCGTACGGAAATTTATCTAATTTGGTCTGCAAACCTATTTGGAATACCTTTATCTTGAGGGTAAGTCTGATTGTCTAAAGGAATATCACCAAAAGTCAGTGTATGTTCATCAGCATAGTTAGAGTTTTGATGAAGTAATTAAGATATTTACTTGTGTTTGTTGATCTTAGACATGATGCTCGCCATTTTATAGTGTGGAGTTAACATAACAAATGCTTCAAGTGGTGAACATTTTTTTTTTATTCGGTGCCTAGTTTTGGTAAAGAATTCATGATTCTGACTCTTGAATATTTGTTTATTCTGTGTGGATGAGAGGGAAAATCTCTGCCTTCTGTTCTGTTGATGAGCATGCCCCTTGGCATACTGATATATTGACATGATTTGTTGCAGTACTTCCAGAGTGAAGATCATGTTCTGAACATTATATTATCAGCTGTATACACCACTGGGTGGGTGGGAATGGGATTTTCCAAAGATGGAATGATGGTTGGTTCCAGTGCCATGGTTGGATGGATTAATACAAAGGGTCATGCAAGAATCAAGCAATACTATTTGCAAGGTTCCAAGCAAGGGCAAGTCATACCAGATAAAGGTGAATTGCCACTCACTGGTGTTCCTGCTTCTGTGGGGCTCGATGGGGAAATGATTTACTTGGCATTTCAGTTGAAATTTCAAACTCAACTTGCTCGCCAGCCCATTGTCTTGGCTTTTGGAAGCTCATATCCAAAGAACTCCCACCTATCCGAGCATGAGGATAAAACAACCATCATGTTCGACTTCTCTGCAGGTTTTTGTTCATTGTCATTTGGCTCTTTTTTAATATCAAATGTTCCGTTTTGCTTTTTCACTTGATAAACACATATCTATAATACCGCCATTGGCGATCACTCTAAAAACAGGCAGTATGATGCAATGTCGAATGCCATAAAATGATAAAAGTCTAGAGTGTGTCTTTCTAATCGTAATTGGTTTCA
Organism: Carya illinoinensis; assembly: GCF_018687715.1. Classification (NCBI taxonomy): domain Eukaryota; kingdom Viridiplantae; phylum Streptophyta; class Magnoliopsida; order Fagales; family Juglandaceae; genus Carya; species Carya illinoinensis. The sequence continues at coordinate 8,019,515 of NC_056753.1, forward strand.
AATAGAATAGCAACTCACTGTTCGACAACATATATAATTGCTAACCTCAAAGTGGCTCATTATTCTTGACTTTCAAGTTCCTTTTGGCCCAACCAGTGACACCTACTGATTAACTCTGCAGTGCAGGGCAGAGTCTAATATTGCTCTTTCACTTTCACAGGTTCAGTGTCCGTTGCATCCACTGATATTGGCCAGATGAAGAAGAATCATGGGATATTGGGTATAATCGGATGGGGTCTGATCCTTCCTATTGGGGCACTTTTCCCCAGATACTTGAAGCATAAGGAACCTCTATGGTACTACGTTCATTCTGTTTTTCAATTTGTGGGGTTTTGCATTGGCCTTGCCGGCGTGGTACTTGGACGACGACTTTATAACATAATACAAGCTGATTTTCCAACGCACAGAGGCATCGGAATCTTTGCTCTTGTACTCAGTATTCTTCAGGTTCATCATAGACTCTATTGTGTAATCGAGACATTGATATAGCACTGATGTGGAAGCCTTCCACTTATAAATAGTAGTTTTTGTTTAGTGTTCTACCGGTAAATATATCAACAATTTGCACATATACAACTTTCACCCTTTTTCCCGTGAAATAGAACACGATATTCATTGAGAATTGTACTTTGATGTTCAGATTCTGGCATTCTTTCTACGGCCAAACAAGGAGGCCAAAATTCGCAAGTCTTGGAATGTGTACCACCATTGGGTCGGGAGGATTGCCCTCTTCTTTGGAGCTTTGAACATTGTGTTGGGAATCCATATTGGAGGTGCAGGGAGTGATTGGAAAATAGGCTACGGATTTCTTCTGGGTGTAATTATTGTTGCAGTCATTGTTCTGGAATCAATGGCATGGATGAGAAGGTCAAAGAAGACAACTACGATGGATCCATCCTTCCAAATGAATCCAGTTGAATAAATTACATTCAAGTACTTTTGTCTGGAGGTCTGATTTTTCTCCCTGTAAAAAATGATAGTTTATTACATAGCTTGTACTGATTTGCATTTTTGGAAAAGCGGCAAGCTTTTTGAATCTCAGTCGACTTCAATTTTCACAGCATCTTGTTCCAACTTGACTCTTACAAGTCCAATGTGTGGGCTCTCTCAGTGCTGATGCAAGAGACTTGCTTAAAGGGCAGGATTAAGTTGATAATGTCAATGCCATCTTCCCCTTCAAGCTAACTGACAGAGTGATGGACCTCATCTTCTTTTAATAATGCTATTTTTCATCTTAAATTTTGTGGTACGTAGTCATTCCTGTTGATGTAATGCATTTTAAGTGATTTCATACGTTAATCACTTAAAATATATCATATCTATCAATTCGATTAGAGATGATAAAATCTTAATATTTTTCTTTTTAATGTAATGTCAATGTTGCATTGATACTAACAAAAGGTTCTTGATTAGGGTTCCATTTTTTTTTTTTTTTGAAAGGAAAAACCTGTAACTTGTATTCATGTAATTGCTGAGTTACACAATATATCAAACTTTACACACTTAAGAATCTCTGATGGATAATCTTCCATCCATACCCTCTCTTCTTGCATACTTAATGCAACTTTAGCAAGACTATGTGCCACATTATTACAACATCTATTAACATGCATCACAGACCAGCCTCTCCTCTTCCTCAAAACATCTTTAAGGTCTTCAACCACCTGTCCGTGCCTCTCCCAGCACTCCTCAGGGCTATTCACAACATTTACAACAGCTAAAGCATCACCTTCAAATTGAACCTTTCTGAAATTTAGTTCAGCACACAATTTCATGGCCCTCCATAGTGCATAGATCTCAGCTACCATTGCATCTTGCACCTTTGTTCTAGGACAGCAGAGAGAAGCAAGTACTTCCCCACTACTATCTCGGATCACCACCCCAATTCCACTTCTGTCCTCCTTGGTTTTCCATGCTGCATCCCAATTAACCTTCAATATGTCACCCATAGGTGGTTTCCAATGAATAGCCTTATTGTTTATAGGAACACTACTGTCTATTTTACTGGTCTGCTTCACTTGAGCCAACTGAAAGTCTGTCAAGCATTGAACAGCCTGGTTAAATACTTCATTTGGCCCTACAAGCTTATTATCAAACACCATGCCGTTCCTTCTCAGCCATATCCTCCTCATCACCACAGCCATAACTTCCAATTGCTCTCGAGACAGCTTTAGAAACCAGTCTGACCAGAGTTCAAACATATCCCTTTCCCCACTCGACCACTTTTGCACTGGACTCCTCTCACAAGCCCATACATCACTTGCCCCCCTGCAACTCCATAAGGCATGGCAGACAGTTTCATTTTCATTCAAACAAACTGGACAGGTAGCTTCCTTCACAACAGACCTCTTCATTAGATTCATCTTTGTTGGCAGACAGTTCAGCATAGTCTTCCAAACAAAGACTTTGACTACCCCTGGTATGTTTAATAGCCACACCTTCCTCCATACCTCCCCTGACTTGTTAGACATCTCCCCTCTCTCCCTTCTTTTTCTATTGATTTCCACATGATATGCACTTCTAACTGTGTACATGCCATTTTTTGAATATGCCCATATCTGCTTGTCTGGTAGCCCCGAGAGACTAATAGGTAATTTGCATATTATTTCTGCTTCCTCTTTATTCAACACTTCTTTCACTAGCTCTACATTCCATTCTTTTTTCTCAGCTGAAATTAGTTGTTCAACCTTTGCCTCAGCATGCAAAATACTGATGGGGGATTGAATTTTAAATGTAACAGCCCTTGGAACCCATTTATCCTTCCATATCTTAATACTCCTTCTATCTCCTACTCTCCAAACCAATCCTTCCCTCAACAATTCCCTTGCACTCCATAGACTTCTCCAAATAACTGAGGGTCTGAACCCTAAGGGGGCATGCAACAAATCAGTATGTCTGAAATATTTCTCTTTAAGCATCACTGCTGCCATAGATTGAGGTTTCATCATTATTCTCCAATTTTGTTTTGCAAGCAGAGCTTGATTAAATGCTTCAAGCTCTCTGAAACCCAGTCCCCCCTCATTTTTGGACCATCCCATCTTTGCCCAACTTCTCCACTGGATTCTGTTCTCCCTTTGTTTAAAACCCCACCAGAATTTTGCCATTAAAGAAGCTATCTCATCACTCAGCTTTTTTGGCAATTTGAACACACTCATATAGTATGTTGGAATTGCTTGAATGACTACCTTGATTAATACTTCTTTCCCTGAAGGTGATAGAAACTGATTCTTCCAATTGCTCAACTTCTTCCTTACCCTATCCTTCACAATGCTGAAAGCCTGGTATCTCGACCTACCAACCATGATGGGCAATCCTAGATATTTCTCACAGTTATTTTGCTCTCTAGCTCCACAGTCCCTGATAATAGCCCTTCTCATTTCACTAGCAACTGTTGGACTGAACAAGACTGTTGTTTTATGCTTGTTTAAGTTCTGACCAGAAGCCTTCCCATATACCTCCAAAATCCCACTGATCTTCCTCCATTCTTTCCAAGAGGCCTTCCCAAAGATTAAGCAATCATCTGCAAACAACAGATGAGTCATCTTGATACCCCCACGAGCCACTGCCACCCCTTTCAATTCATCTCTTTGCTTTGCTAGCTCAAGCATAGAGCTTAACCCTTCAGCACATATTAGAAAAAGATAAGGAGATAGAGGGTCTCCTTGTCTTAATCCTCTTGAAGGAGAGAAAAACTTCCCGGGTCTACCATTAATAAGAGTAGCATATGTTACTGTTGAAATACACTTCATTATCAAATCTGTCCATCTTGCCCCAAATCCAAGCTTCCTCATAATTGCCTCTAAATATTGCCACTCAACTTTGTCATATGCCTTAGAGATATCAAGTTTTACAGCCATGCTCCCCACTCTGCCTTTTTGTCTACATTTCATGGAATGAAGAATCTCATAAGCTGCAATAACATTGTCTGTGATCAACCTTCCAGGTATGAATGCACTCTGGCATCTTGAGATAACTCTATCCATCACCTTTTTGAGTCTGTTTGCAAGAGTCTTTGCAATGATCTTATAGAATACATTGCAAAGACTTATCGGCCTGAAATCATTAACAGACTTTGGATCATTAGTTTTAGGAACCAATACAATAAATGTCTGATTGATAGATTCCTTCAACCTGTCTCCATTTAGAAATCTCAGCACTGCTTCACTAACATCATTTCCAACCACATTCCAAAAAGATTGGAAAAAAACAGCCCCATACCCATCAGGTCCTGGTGCCTTCATAGGCCCCATCATTTTCAGAGCCACTTCCACTTCCTCTCTTGTAAACTTCTTTTCAAGCCCTTCATTCATAGAATCAGTCACCCTGGGTTCCAATGCAGCAATACATTCATCAATACTTTCTTTAGATGGATGTGCACTTGAATAAACTTGTTCAAAATGTTCTCTAAATGCAGCTTCAATGCTCTCCTCATTATCTCTCAGTGCTGACTGGTCATCCATTATAGCCACAATCTTGTTTCTTTTTCTTCTTTGGTTAGCACATTCATGGAAGAATCTAGTATTCTTATCTCCCATTATGTACCAATTCCTTTTGGCCCGTTGTTTCCACTTTATATCCTCCTGTTCCAATAATGTGCCAGCTCTTTCTTGCAGTTGTTTTAGTTCAGTCATCCCTTCCTGAGACAGCTCCCCTTGTAGCTCTTTAATTCTCTTTGAAATTGTTTCAATTTCCTTGGTTCTGCCTTTATCACTCTCCTTAAAACAAGATGACAGTATGCCACTGCAGACATTGAGTTTAGTTTGAACTTTCTGTACAGGTTCAGAGTCAACTATCAACTTCTCCCATCCCTGCTTAACTGCTTGTTCACAGCCTTCCTGCTTGATCCAACAAGCCTCAAACCTGAATGGGACTTTCGACCTTCTTCTGTTATAGTCACCATCACAACCAGTGAGCAAGATTGGTAGGTGGTCTGAGCATCTCCCAATCAAGGTCTCCACCCTCAGATCCTTAAACAGTGATCTACAACTGTTATTTATCACAAACCTGTCCAGTCTTTCCTTTGTAAAGGATAGATCCTCTTGTTTATTTGACCATGTAAAACCATTACCTCTGCATCCAATGTCAACTAAACCACATTCCTCCAAGGCTTCTCTAAACATTTCAATCTGTCCCTCTGGCCTGCTCCTACCTCCTACCTTCTCATTCTGCCACAAAATCTCATTGAAATCTCCCCCTACACACCAAGCAGAAGCATTGGCAGGTTTTAATTGCCTCAATAACTCCCATGATAGCCTTCTTTTTCCTGTTTCAGGGTGGCCATAGAAACCAGTAAAATGCCAATCACTTCCTTGCTTCTCCCCTTTGACCAGCACATTGACATGCCAGTTTGAGTAATTGATCACCTCCACTTCCTTCTCATACTTCCACATTAACACCAGGCCTCCTCTTCTTCCCACTGAATCCTTAGGGTTCCATTTTTATTTTTGGCTTTTTACCTTTTTTTTTTCTGTGCAAAGTCTAGATCTAGAAATGATGTGAGATAGTAAGCATGGTAGTTGCCAGATGAAAAACCAGGTCACTGCTGCAAGAGTTGACTGTAATAGGATGTTATTTATGATCTCCCACCCCTTATGTATATTGTAAACTATGTTTAAGATATATGAAACGTGCTTAGAGGAAGAAAAAATTGTGTAAAAGACTGTCTATTAAAGTTCTCTTATATTTTAAGTACTTTTTACACACTACACTAATGTGATTGACTAAAGTATTTGTTTTGTATTAAAAAAGTTTGACACGTCCAATTACATTAGTAAAATATACAAAAGTTATAAAAAATTAACTACGCATATAGTTTTTAGTACTTAAAAGTGATAACAAATCAACGAGATTTGGGATTTGAATCCTTAGGGAGTTCTTATTCAAACTGAGTTTAAAAAGACATCCATCCATGGCTTGAAAAAATAGTTCGATTCAAACGAATTCTACCAATTCAATTTAAATTGGCAAAGATAAATGATATTCTTTTGAATTGTGTTTGAAAAATGAGTTTTTTCTTATATATTTAAGAAAAATTCTATTCTCTGCCGCAGTGCATAGTTTATACCATTCACATTATTTAAATAGTTAACTTCTATCTATTAAATTTAAATTTAAAATTTATTTTTCAAATCAAATTATGTCGTATATACATTTTACTAATGTTTTCTATGCACTAGTTTAAGAAAAGAATTACTCTAAAATTAAACATACATTAACCTTTTCCTCCTAATTTTCAATAAGTAGAAGAAAAAAAGAAAAATAGGAGGGAAAAAATTAACTTTAATTCATTTAGTTGATAATGATTGTCTTGTATTTACCTTGTACAGTATTAAATCCAACTTTAATCGAAAAAACTTAAGGTTGGTTTGGTTTAATTGAAAAAACCAAACTATCTTATCTTATCTAATATAATCATTACAATTTTTTTAAATTTTCATACAAAATATAATAAACAATTTAACTTTTTCAAATCACAAAATAAAACTAATATTAAAAAATTATATTATAACAATATTTTATTCAATTTTCAACAAGACATAAATCTCCTATTTGCAGATCTCCATACTGCCAAAAGAAAAATGATTTGCACTATTTTCCACAGAACTTTACACAACTACATTTTAAATGAAATGTATTTTTGTAAAACACTTTATAAAAATAACATCATTTTACAAAAATATCTTCATCTTACAACGTTGTTGTAAAATGTGTTGTTTATTAGGATGGACAATGGGGCCCCGCACCCAACTGCCCCCCGCCTCTACTAGATGCAGGCGGCAGGACCACCCACCCCCATCTTGCCTCCTAGAGCAAGGCCTAACCCCGCCCCACTATTTACATTTATAAATATATATTTATATATATTTAAAATTTACAAATTGTGTATATATAAATATATATTACAATTTGCTATATTTATTTATAAGATTGCACATTATATTGACATATGCGGGTAGCACCCCTAGTGTGTATATCATTACTCTTTACGATAAGGAGTATTATTGTAAAATACCTCATATAACTAAGACCACTTTACAAAAATGCCCTTATTTTAAAAGGTCCCTACTACATGAACAGCTGGTTTGTTAGTGCATTTTGTTTTCTTTTGAACATTTTGAAAAACGAAAAAAACAAAAAAGCACGAACAGTTAAAACCAGGGATAACCTAGCATTTTCCTATTTTAAAACATTGTTGTGGTTGTAAAATGTGTCTTGTGAGTATTATCACTCACCGTCTGAAATTAGGCCTGGGGAATACAAGGTCACTGCTGCCACGGCAGACATATATGCAATTCAGAACCCTCAATGATTAACAGCAGATAGATGCTGCATTTTACAAAACTAATATAAGCAAAAGTAATATTTTACAAGCCACTGCAGACAAGTTGAGCGACTCAGGAGCATTGCAATGAAAGAGATTACCAAGTGTATGCTTTTCAACTAGCACAAGGCAACTCTGATCGTATTTGCATATTGTAATTCAATAAGTAACACAAAAGCAACAGCAAACATGGGGCCAAAAAAAACGCCTACCATTTCAGTCAACTACCTTCACTTCACGTATCCAAAGCCAAGATGCTTTGTAATCTTAGCTCTTCTGACCAAGGCTAGGATGCTGCCAGAGCTGAGAAATCCTGAAAATATGAACAATTGCACGAGCGCACGCACACCCACTTATGATCATCTGGGTGCTCAAGTGTGTAACAACGTGAACGGTGGCACAACCTTTTATCAAGCTCTCTTGAGTCAAATGAGAAACAATTCCTTGATAAAGAAATGAATTTCATTTTTGTTACAAGTGACAAGGAAATGATCAAATGTGCAAATATGAGGGAAATCTGACATGTATCAATTCGCTATAAATTGGTAAGTGCAGCTACCCACTTTGGCTGTTTTCAAATCAAATAAGGTGGTGAAGGGGAAAAGGGAGAAAAGAAGACCTAATTCTCAAGTCTTACCCTTCAATGTTTCTAAGTAAAAAGACTTCAACATCACGCAGCAATTTCATCAGAGAGATAAAAATAGATAATCAAATACCATATTTATAGGACTCAAAAGTTCTTCTGGCAGAGAAAGCAAAAGAGACGGAGCTAACAAACATGAGACAGTGGAAGGATCAGCATTAAGGTTGATCAATGCAGGAAGCACATGGGCAGCCGACAGATGTTCAAAGTCCGGCAATAGATGTATGATGTCAGGAGAAGTCTAGGTTAGCACTCAACTCTAAAATGCAACCCACGCCTTTTCATACAACCCGTTGCCGCGCTAAAGCACGGCATAATTTTTATAGAAGAGGTTGCGAAAGTCGCAATGCTATAACTATAACAAGGACAGGGGCCCTCTTCCTTTCCCCAAACTTCACACATTGTCACTGCCAACATATTCTTCCTGCTCATACCTTTTACTTTTTCAACATCATATCCACAGAACTTGAAATAGTATATAATTAAAACCAAAAAAGAAGAACGAATCAACTAGGAAAAAAATAAAACATAAATATAGATTTGAAACAATCACAATTAAATGAGATATTTATTTATCAAAACGTTGAATACCGCTTGTGAAAGTCGTGAAACAATGAATTTTCGGAGACAAATAAGATCTTAAGAGTTAATTCACCTTAAAAATAGCAAGAATATCATTAGAGATTTAAACTTCAAATCCCTCCATAACAATAATAAAGAAAAAGCAATGGCAGCCGAGAACAATAACAAAATATTGAAGTACCAAACGCTATACCGCAAACATAAAGCAATAACAGTTCAGTTCAGAAAAACCGAATATAAAGCAATGCCAATCAACAGTAACCCACAGATTAGTTCAGCCAATCTGAATTTACAGATGCTGGAACACAGATACTACAAGATTGAGAGTTAAGCAGCTAAAAGGGAAGGCATTGGTGGTGCGACTGTTTGTGTGATGAAACTTCGTCTGAATAGTGGATTTGAAACAATTTTGAAACCCGTTCAATGAGTACTGCGTTTGGAGGCCCGCCGAGATCCGAAAATGGTTTTCGGACGGGCCGGTTTCTTGTTGCAAAACCCGACCAAAAAGAGAAACGCAAAACCATAGGAGATTTGATAGATCCAAATCCGATTTCCGGAGAAGAGAAAGAAGGAATCAACGAGGCCTGGAAGAGATTGTCGGAGTTAATAGAGGCGTCGGCGTGGAGAAGAAATCGTAGGAAGAAACTGGGGGGCGCGGGGGAAAGAGAAGTGAAACGAAATGGGTGTAGGTTTACACGCACGAGCAGATCTATTTGTAAACCGTACAGATGGGCTGGGTCAGTTGAGGCGAATCGGGCCGAGGCACGACGATGGATTTTTTTTTTTTTTTTGTTTTTTTTAGCTGAATAAGAACATTCACATTTTTTTTGACAAGTAGAACATTCGCATTTGACACCGTATCTTTCTTTTATCCTTATATTTTGAAAAAAGTTTTAGAATTTTTAACAAAAACCCAAATTCCATTCCGATCCGAAGATGAAATTTATGGATAATATAGAGGTTTCCCATATTGGAGAACGATTGTACATTTCCAAATGTTATTTTTGTTTCCTGATCTATTGTTGTCCCGCATTTCTTCTCTCGTAACAGTTGGGATCCCTCGTCCGTATCGCCCCTCCCTCACAACGTAGCCACCATCAAATGCATCATCTTCCTTGAACATCATTTTGTAAGTCATATCCACTCTCAGTTTCCTCCATGGTTGGATTCTTTCATTCTCTCTCGCATATTCTATGTTTTGGCATCTTTCATCATTGAACTTTGTGAGAATCGGGATCCTCTATAGCTTTAAATCGAGCTTCTCTATTACATTTCATATCCCTCACTCTCAATTTCATCCATGGTTGTATATATTATAAGATCAGTTCTTATTAACTCAAAACACTAGCTTTTTTTAGATCTCCCATTTGTGAATTAACTCTAATCTTTATGGGTTTCTTTTGTTATTTGCACTGAGATCTTTGTAATTAGTGGTTTAAATCAAAGTTATTTGTAGCTTTTCTAATATGTTTCGGCTTCCTCCATCGCTGGACTTTGTGAGAATCAAGATCCTCCATGGCTAGCCACCGAGTTTCAATGTTATAGCTGCAATTAATCACTTTATAGTTACATCTTATTTGCACATAACACACAAACCCATCCGTATGCTTTCTGGTTATTGTTCTTGGTTACACTGCTTTTTGAATTTTCTTTTTCTTTTTTTTTTCTTTTTTTATAGAAGCCTAAATAGTGTTGTTGTGAGAATTTGTAGTTAGTTTGTGCAGTTGTGAGAATCTGTATAGTTGCAATTTTTTTATACAAGCCCATCACTCTGCAATTGTGAGAATCTATGTAGCTGCAATTTTTTTTTTATACAAACCCATCACTCTGTAATTGTGAGAATCTGGAAAGTCATGCAAAATTTTTTTTTTTTTGCTTCCTCCATCACTTTGTAGTTGTGAGAATCTGTTGGGTTGGTCTGTGCAAACCCATGGTAATGTGTTGTTTCAATTAATTTTTTCAATTTCAATACTATGTGTTGTGCCATTGCTTATGTGTTGTTTCAATATTATGTGTTGTGATACTTTGATCTGTTTCAATGCCTTGGGTTGATCTGTGCAGACCCATTGCAATGTGCTACTTCAATTAATTTTTTCAGTTTCAACACTACGTGTTGTGTCATTGCTTATATGCAGTTTGATTGCTATGTGCACTTTTGTTGCTCTTTTTGGGGTAATTTGTTCCGCATTATTGGGTCCTTGTAGTGTTTTGTACCTCTCGGGGGAGGGGGGTTGTTATTAGGCTATAATGATAGTGTTATAGTGGAGATTAATTCACAAGTGTTAATGAGACCCCATCGATATGGGGGATAATTCTCATCCAGATGGCCATATTGCAGTTTGTAGTACTTTTCATAAAAGGTAATCGAGATTCGTGTGAGGTTTTGCAATCATTCGATGTTGGGCTCCTCGCTTACATATGCTGTCAATAGTTTTTGGATGTTCAGAAATTCACAAATTACTGTTTTTTTCATTTGGGTTGGTCTGTGCACTGAGATTGTTGTTTTCTTGATTTGGGTTGGTCTGTGCAGACCCATTTCTTTGGTCTGAAATTGCTCTTGTGTACTGAGATTGTTGTTTCCTTGATTTTGGTTGGTTTGTGCAGACCCATTTCTATGGTCTGAAATCGTTGTTGTTGGATTACCTCCGCCAATTGTGAAGATGACAAAGCTAAGAAAGAAAATACAGGAAATTTGTGGTACGCTCCTACATGGCATGGTAATCCGAATGGCCAATAAGTTGTGGCAACCAGTTTTACAGCCATTGAAGGGTACCAAATTTTCAATATGTTACCACTCGGTTCCTAAGCCACCTACAAAATCACCTCAAACTTGGTTGTTACATGTCTACTTTTTGTACTTTTTTAGAGATCGGTTCACAAAACTCTGGACATATGTATTTCACCAACCTCCTAAGTCAAAATACTCAACTAAACCCCACTTACGGTGGTCAAAGTGAAAACTCTCCTATGACTATTGATGACTCTCTACCCGTACCCCATAACGATTCTCTCAACATAAGGAAATCAATTAGATGTGTGAACTTTTTCCCCGAAGGATACAAGTTACTTGTCTCCGCATAGCTTAATTGTAACATTGATGCTGTCCAGGAAACAAACAAAAAGCACTCCCAACTTTGAAAAAAAAAAATTTAATACTTCCAGCAATTTAAAGAAACTACAAGTAACCAAACCATAAAGTCTTTAATACATCGGTGGTCAGTCATTTAAAAGACGACAAACAAATTGTGTACGAAACTAGCCCAGGTTGGAGGGTTGAAGCAAAGTGGTATGACCAAGCAAGATAAGGTAGAATAGAGAAACTTTTACTTGTTTTACACAATAATTAATTCTTTTTTGTATTGGTTTAATATACTTCTTTTTTGTTTACATGCAAGTTTGACAAAGCTAAAATCATGTACCAGTCGTTAGAGAAATACTCCTTCCAGTTCAAGTATTATTGGCACCTATTAAAGGGCCAACTTAAATGGATTTGGCATTGCACAAAAGAGGATCCAAAAAGAATGAAGACGATGTCCCCATCCCCCATCCCGACTCGATGTTCGGGCACTACGGTAGATTTAGTTTGTGATACTGAGGCAAAGAATGTTCTGGATAATAACGTCATTGAAATGGAGTGGTCAATGGGAAGGAAAGCTGAGAAAGGAAAACGAAAGGCCCAACGCAAGCCAGCAGAGGAGATTGTTGTGCTCAGCAAGCTGAAGAATACGCTTTTGAAGGAATCACATGCTCAGGAGAAAGAGTTTTTTCACCTCAAGACTAAGAAGATGGAATATGATAAGGAAAAAGAGGTAAATAAAAGGTGTCAAGGCGACGAAAGACTAAGGTTGAAGGCGGAGAAACTAGAGTTCGCCAAGACGGAAGTGGATCAGTGCATTATGATGATGAACGTGAGTACCTTGCCAGTACTGCAGTGGATATATTTCCAGGATGTGCAGAGGAAAATCGTGGCGAGAAGCAATACTGCAACAAATTTGGATTGATTAGGTTTTTCTGGGAAAAGTTTATTTCTTTATTTTTTTTATTTCATACAATTTTTATGGATGACTGTACTATTTATAACTTTTATGGATGACTGTACTATTTATAATTTTTATGGATGACAATATTATTGATACTCAAACAATTTAATTTTTTTTTTTTATGCAGTTAAACATTTATGTTAGAAAGTTAACGATGTAGCCAATGGATTGTGTGCATTGATATTTTGAAAACAGGAAATTGGCAATTACAATTTGAGAAAGTATTAGTGATAACTCCCGGATATTACATCTCATAATTTGCATCTTCTGTTGATGACACATCTCTAGGGAATGGAAATTTGATTAACTCAAATATAGTCACTACCAACACGAAGAAAATACCAATCGATTAAGGGAACAGCTACAGGCCGGTCAGGTGAGTTCTTTATTTTTACACCTGTTAATAAAAATTTAACTCATAGGAGGTTCTCTAAGTTGAAGAACAGGAAGGCATGTAGAGGATTCATTCATTATGCCCCCCCCCCCCCCCCAAAAAAAAATCCCAATCTCCCCTACCCTTGAATGATCGTCACTCGTCGTCCCCCTTCCAAGAGTTGCTCGTTGTAGGTCTTCATCCCACATAATTTCTCTAAGTAATGAAAATATTGCATGTTTAGCATTGATTTTAAGAGCTAGGTATTTGTTGCTCTGTAATGGCAGGGGCTGGGGTTGTAGTTGTTGCCTACATGGGTGTATTTGCTCTGTATTTATAGAAACGATGTTTAGAAAAAAATAATAGAGAAATTAATCATATTTGCATTTATGTCCAATAGTTTTTTCAGAATTATCCTACTTGGGTTGAGAAGAGGGACATTTCAGGGTTGAGACAATGCATAGAACGATGGAGAGAGACCAAGCTTTCGACAGGTTGAGACCACTAGGTTGAGACGAGGGAGATTTTTTGGGTTGAGAAGAGGGAAAATTTTGTGGGAGAAGAAAGATAGGAAGGAGAATCGGAGATTTTTTGAGTTTCCACTAGACTCATGCTTACAATAAATCTCATAAGACTATTACTTGTCTTAATTTCATTGGATGGTGTAAAATGGGGAAAGACACCCAACCTATTTGAAACTTTTCCCATCGATTAAATAGCATGTCTATTGTTGGTAATATAACTAACATTGATGTTCAATTAAATCTGCTTGGAGCTAATGATGTGCCGAGCTGTCTCTAATATGATGATGACGCTGGATGAAGTCCGTAAGCTCGGTTGTACGATTGCGCAACAATTTCAGGACTTCATCATCAGGTTGATCATACTTAATATTCAAACATTAACTATTATCTCGTTCATCCTCAATGATCATGTTATGTAGAATAACACATGCTTTCATTATATTTGTTAACTCATTGACTTTGAATATTAAGGAAAGTCCACAAATGATTGCAAATCTTTATTGAAGTACCCCAAATACACGCTCAACAGATTTTCTTGTGGATTCTTGTTGTGCGGCAAAAACTTTCTTCTTATTCCCTTGTATTGATGGAATCGTCTTCACAAAAATTGACCACTTAGGATAAATATCATCCGCAAGGTAATACCCAATATTGAAGGTGTTGCCATTGATTGTGTAATTGACTAGAGAAGCACGCCCTTAGGCAAGTTCTGTGAAAATAGAAAATCTCTCTAACACATTAATGTCGTTGTGTGAACCGAACATACCAAAAAATGCATGTCATATCCAGGGATCATATGAATCAACTACTTCTAAAATAATTATTGGTTCACGGATGTGGTCAGAGTACATACCTTTACAAGCAGCGGGACAATTTTTTCACTTTCAATACACGTTGTCAATGCTTCCCAACATTCTTGGAAATCTTCGTTGTTGACCAACTGCAAGTAATCGAGCAATATCATAAGCATTTTGAGACCATAAATATTCATCTAAAAAAATATTTACTATTGTCTTCACAAATTGTTTTAGGCTTTCCATTGGAATGCTTTCACTAATACGTAAGTATTCATCCATAAAATCTCTAGTAACCCCATACGCCAGCATTTTAAGTGATATGGTTATCTTTTGCATAGAAGATAAATCAAGTCTTCCGGCATTATCTCTTTTATGGACGAAGTACGGCTCGTAAACCTCTACCTCATTTAGAATACGGAGAAATAGGGAATGGCTCATTTGAAATCTCTTTCGAAATAAATTCGATGGATATACTGGATTTTCTACGAAATAGGCACTTGTACCCTTGAATATGGTCACCCCAAATAAACTTACGTCATTGGCAATTGCCATGATGTTTCGATAACTGTCCATCGACCTCGTCATTAAGAACAACATCTAACTCATCTTCAAAGGATAAATATGTTAACAATTGAGAAATAAGATACGAACCATTTGATGAAGAGAGTGGAAGATCAGGGGAGATTATTGAATTTCGGTTCTTTAGATCAAATGAGATTTGAGTTTGTGAAAATATGAATGCAAGTAGAATGCGTATTTATAGAGGAAAAATTACCGTTACATATAGGACAAAAATGCTACCATTGGAAAAAAAAAATAAAAAAAAAGTTACCGTTGGAGAAAAACAAAAAATGTTACTGTTAGAAGTAGGAATTCAAAATGTTACGGTTAAAGAAAGAACAAAAAATATTACCATTAGAGAAATGACAAAAAATTTTATCATCAATATGTAGATAGATATTACCATTAAAGAAACTGATAAAGAGTAGATATTAAAAAATACCATCACGTTGGAAAATGCACATATTAAAAAAATTATTATTTTTATAATAGAAATGTTGGTTTGAAAAATAATATTATATCCGGTAGTCAAAATCGTAAAAGTATTTAGTAGAATATGATATTTCAAAAGAAGATAATAAGACAAAAAAGTTAATAGTTAAGATTGTAAATGGAAGTGAGAAAAAAAAGTAATAAAAAAATAATAGAGAAAAATGATGGGAAATGGGATGTAATATGTTTTTAAAAGATGAATAAAATTTAGAAAAAAATTTTAAAGAATGTAATTTTTAGTTAAATTATAAAAAATTTTATAGCGAATTGGATGAAAATGCTCTTAGAGCATCCCCATCCGGGTCTGCATATGAAAGTTATCCCTATAATTTAGGGAATTATTTAGAGTTTTGCTCAAAAAACCCTCTCATCCCGATTCCCATTTTGCAATCTATGTTTCCGTTCTGTACAGGAATTCCCCATCTTTGTTGATCTACTGTGCATCCACATCATGTATTTAATGAATTAATTGTGTAATTGATGAAATTTCTTGGTCTTGATTATTTTTTTATCGCAGCTCTTCTCATTCTCTGA
Organism: Carya illinoinensis; assembly: GCF_018687715.1. Taxonomy (NCBI): domain Eukaryota; kingdom Viridiplantae; phylum Streptophyta; class Magnoliopsida; order Fagales; family Juglandaceae; genus Carya; species Carya illinoinensis. The sequence goes on from NC_056753.1 coordinate 8,035,382, forward strand.
TCTTGGTGTTGGGGGCAAACTGCAGGTATATTGATTCAGGCTCTCTCTCTCTCTCTCTCTCTCTCTCTCTCTCTCTCTCTCTCTCTCTCTCTCTCTCTCTCTCTCTCTCTCTCTCTCTCTCTCTCTCGCGCTACTTTGTGATTCTGTTGGCTTTCTTCCATGGCTTAACTCGAGGGAAATGGGAGGTTTAAAACAAAATTTTGTGTATTAAGTGAAAACGCAATGGGCTAGGGAATCAAGCTCACTTTTTGAATGGTCTATGGTGTGGGAAGATTACTGGATAACGAAAGGTCATTTTCCAGTAATGATATTCACTTCCCAATGTATAGATGTGTGCCAAGTTTAGAGAAATTGATTATCATTGACTTCATCCATACGTCTTAAAACTGGAAACTTGGGTGCATAGAGTAGTTCATAGAGCTATTATAAAACTATCATGGAATTTGTTGGCCAATAATAGATCTTATACGATATCTCTCTTTCAGAATTGGATCATTTAATTTACTTGTTTGATTATTTAGTATATATCTCATGTCTTGGCTGTGTGGTAGAGGAAAAATAAATTGAGTGGTGTATTTGTCATGAATAAAATGCATGGATTTATAGTCACTAAACACTCTACTGAAATAAGCAGTGATGATGTTTTGAGATGGAGGTTTGATTGATTGATAGCGCATGCTGGTGGAACCTCTTCATTTTGGATATTGTGGACCTTTGTAATTAAGAATCTTAATTACACTTTTTTGGTTTCTTTTCCTTGTAGTTCTTGTTCAGTTTTTTTTTTTTTTTTTTTTTTTTTGTAGTGCTTGGTTTCTTTTGTAGTTCTTGGTTTCTTTTGGTTTAATTACACATGCTTGTGGAACCTTTTCATGTATATTTCTTCTTTACTCAGGTGTTTGCTGCTTGTCAAACGTTAATGGCATTTTTTTTAAATTCAGTGTGCATGTGTAAAGCAATTGACTAGCCATAAACTTGTATTCATGCATTACAATAATTTCTAAATGATTAATCAATAGAGATGGTGAGTTTGTAACAATAGGCTTAGCTCACTTATCAAAAGGGGAAAAAAATCTCCAGCTTAGCTCTGTTTTTCTATGTCCTCTCTGTTTTTTCCTTCCTCTCTTTCAAGGTTGTATGAGTTCTACATATCAAAACTCATGCCTCCTACAGAATGTTTCAAGGATAACATTCTTGGTCTCTCCCTACTATAAAACCAATAACTAATGTCTTTGTTGTTTTTTTTTTTTTTAATCTGTAGATTCCTTTAACATTCACATTGCTTTTCTTTTCCTTGTAGTTCTTATTCTGTTTTTCTTTTCTTTTCTTTTAAATTGTGGTGAAAGAACCATGCAGTTGGTTTCCTTATTCTTATTGATCATATCTAATTGGCATAATGCCATTGCAAATGTGAATGAGATGTCAGCAAGGTGACAACTCAGTTTTTATTGGATTTCCATTTTATGTGTTTACTTCTTTTACATTGTTATTTTCGGTATGTTTTGTTATTGATGTTCAAATTTTTTTTTCGGGATCCAGACTTATTTATGGGTTGATATTTGTTGCTTTGTCATGTTGTTTTGTACATTTCTTTTACATCTATATATATATATATATATATATATATCTGGTCTAAGAGATATGTGGTGAAAGAAGGAATATATCAGCCTATAAATATTCTGAGCATGGTTTCCAGCAACTGGTTTTGTGTTTACAATATCTTTAAATGGTAAGTTGGTTTTTACCTGGTCTACACCTGATCTACACTTGTCAATGAGAATGAAGTTATGAAATGTGATGGATTGGCTATGGCCCTGTTTGTGCATAAACAACTGGTTGAGTTATTTAGAATTTAGGATACTTAAAAAAAAGGATGCTCTTGTTTGTAGTTCATTTCCATTAAGAATATTGACTTGCAAGCTAGTTTGAGATTTCTTAATATTGTAGAACAGGATCTACACTTGTCAATGAGAATCTTGGGTGTCTGAAATGTGACGAATTGAAATTTTGATGTTTACAACATTTTAAGAAAATATCAATCATGACTTGAACCAATTAAATTTTCCCACTTAATATGCCCCTTTTCGAACTTGAGCCAATTAAATTTTCAGCTTTACAAGGTTAACATATGTAGTTATATAAATGTATATTTGTGGTCCTCCTTCAATTCTATTTGTCTAAGTATCAATTTTTTAAGTAAAAAATATATATAATCATTAAAAGAGGAAAAGACACGCTCAAAGTGGTTGTGCTTTTACCTAATTTAAGCCTTTAAGTTGCTTTCCAAGGCCAGACTTGAGAAAATCATGCAAAAAGAGGGGATTTTCACTATGTCCCATATACTGGAGCTCTTGTCTATTCTTATGATCAATATAATCTTGTTTTTTTTATAATATTGTGGTTGGGACTATATGTTTTAGTTTGTATGAGTAAAAAATGCTATGAAAGACTTGGATTATTTAATTATTTGGCTGTCTAGGTTTAATATAATTCAGTGGCATGGAATTAAATGAGTTTTATCTTTTGCTTGAATTAGTGCAATTAGATGAAATAATTGCATTATAAATTAAGATATGAACGGTAGATATAAAAAATATGATAAAAACCATACTATAATAATAATAATAAATGCAGTTAATTAATATTTGTTCAATTTTGTTGGATCCTTTGCAGTGTTTCATATATCTCGAGGGAGGGGAGCTGTTATTAGGCTATAATGATGGGGTTATAGTGCGGGTTAATTCACAAGTGTTAATGGGGACCCATCGATATGGCGGGATAATCCTCATCCGGAAGGCCATATTGCAGTTTGTGGTACTTTTCACAAAAGGCAATCGGGATTCGGGTGGGGTTTTGCAGCCATTTGATGTTCAGCGCCTTACTTACGCATTTTGTCAATATTTACATCATTCTGAGCCTTTTTACTTATTAATATATTCTATATATTGGTAAATCGGATGGGGATGCTCTTATTTAGCATTATTGTGATTTGCATGCTGTTTTGTTGGTGTTTTGTATAATGTTATGATAGAGAAATAATGTGTAAACTAAACCCCATCGGCTGTGATGATGACAACCGTATGTGGGGATACGGGATATTTATGGTCATCTCTTCAATGGCTAGGTAACTCAGACGACCAACAAGTACTGGCAACCGGTTGTTACAACTATGAGTGGGTGACCAAATTTCCATAATGTCACCATTCGGTTCCTGAGCCCCAACCAAAACCCAAACTTCAAAGTGATACGGGCTCTAACATATAAATGTTTTTTTAGAGATGGATTCACAAGATCTTAGACATATGTACTTCACCAACCTCCTTAGTCAAAATCATCAACTCGACCTCACTTACGGTGGGCAAAGTGGAACATCTTCGCTAACCTTTGATGACTCTCCACCCCTACCCCCTAACGAGCCTATCGTCGTTAGGAAATCAGTCAGGGGTGCGAATTTTACCCCCGAAGAAGATAAGTTACTTGTCTCCGTATAGCTAAATTGTAGCCTTGATGTCGTCCAGAGAACATATCAAAAACACTCCAAACTTTGGAAAAAAAATTTTGAGTACTTCCAACAATTTAAAGAAACCACAAATGAGCGGATAATAAAGTTTTTAATTCATCGGTGGTCGGTTATCCAAAAGGCCACAAACAAATTTTGTGCGAAACTAACCCAAGTTGAAGGGTTAAATCAAAGTGGCATGACTGCGTAAGACAAGGTAGAATTTCCAAATCCTTACTTGTTTTACTCTAAAATTTCTTGTCTCCTACATTGGTTTAACATGGATTTTTTTTTTTTTTTTTGCTCATGCAAGTTTGACAAGGCCAAGGTTATATACCAATCACTAAAAAAATGCTCATTCCAGTTCAAGCATTGTTGGCACCTGTTGAAGGACCAACCTAAGTGGATTTGGCACGCCACAAAGAAGGATCCAAAGCGAAGGAAGACGATGTCTCCATCCCCGACCCCAACTCGATGTTCTGGCACTACAGTTGATTCAGTTTTTGATATCAAGGCGGATAATGTGATGGAAAATAAAGTTATCGAATTGGACCGACCAATTGGGAGAAAAGCTAAGAAAGAAAAAGAAAAGGCCCAAGGCAGACAAACAGAGGAAAATTTCCAACTCAGGAAGATGAAGTATACTCTTTTGGAGGAGTCACACGCTCAAGATAAAGAGTTTTATCGCCTTAAGGCTAAGAGGATGGAGTATGACAAGGAAAAAGAGGAAAAAAAATTACGTCTTGAGTATGAAAGACTGGGGTTGGAGGTCGAGAAGATGGTAAATGATCGGGAAAAAGAGCTAAATAAAATCCGTCAAGATGACGAAAGGCTGAGGTTAGAGGCACAGAAAGTGGAGTTCGCGTTGAAAGATCAAGATCAACGCATTATGATGATGGACATGAGTGCCATGCCATAAATGCAGTGGTTATATTTCTAGCAACTCCAGAGAAAAATCATGGCGAGACGCAATGCTGCAGGAGATTGAACATTGATTGATAATATTACCATTTCCAATTATATTTCTTATTTTATGTTTCGGACAATGATAGATGTGTAAAAAGTAATATAAACATTTTTCAGCATTTGTTGTGGTATCCCTTGATATTTTTGTGCAAGTAAATTGGCCATTACAATTTCAGAAATAATTAAAAATTAAATTTTCAAATATAGAATACTATTATACTCAAGTAAATATATTAATAAAATTTGATTACCATTAACATAGTCACTACTAATATTAAGGAAATACAAATGCAAATCAGATTAACTCAAACATAATTTAAAATAACATGAAGGAAATCTCATATTATAATGCGACATAGCTAATATTGGGAATATAATAGCCATTGATGTTCAATTAGATCTTCTTGGAGCTGATGATGTGTCAAGCTGTCTCTAATATGATGATAACGCTGGATAAAGTCCGTAAGCTCAATTGTATGATTGCGTGACAATTCCGGAAGATCATCATCAAGTTGATCATACTCAATGTTCAAACTCTCACTGTGATGCCTCCAAATTCCGTTTGGAATCGGACGGATATTTGAAGCGTCGAGACATGCAACACAAGGTTACCTGACCCCGTTCATGACATATAAGATGTAATATTCCTAACATGCATCTAACATTATGCAATATTCGCAACGGATAATTTTTTTTTTCTTTAGCAATACTATGCACCAAATTAAAAATATCTCAAATGCTTAAAACATACTTCATACATAAAGACCTATTGAACAACTAAGATCATAACACTAGTCCAAAATGCTTATGATCCAAAAAGTACTGGAGATGCAACTCCATAGTACAAGTAGTAATTTACGTTAACTACTATATTAACATTGACGTCGCATCGTCGCTCAGTCAACTGTGTCTAGTTGGTCAGCTTCTGATTCTCCTTCAGGTCATGTAATAAAATCTACCATTCGGGAGGAATGGTAGTTGGGACTACCACAGTGAGATTTGATTACAAATCTCAGCAAGTTAACAAAAACTTCCACACAAGCTAATGATGCATGGATGACAGTAAAAGTATAATTGTATAATCAAATTCATAAGTAATTAAAGCATAACTTGGCGTACAACATAGCATAATTGACATAACTTAAATTGAAACATGAACTGAATTTGGCTTGACATGAACTTGATCTGAAACTTGACTTAGCATGAACTTGCTCTGAAACTTGACTTAACATGAACGTGATATGAAACTTGACTTATCATGAACTTGTTCTGAAACTTGACTTAACATGAACGTGATATGAAACTTGACTTATCATGAACTTGTTCTGAAACTTGACTTAACATGAAAAATACATACTCCACAGTTGTTGTGACCCCATGTATTCTACGTGTAAATACATACTCTACAGTTGTTGTGGCCCCATATGTTCTACACAAACTTGACTTAACATGAAAAATACATACTCCACAGTTGTTGTGGCCCCATGTATTCTACGTGTAAATACATACTCCACAGTTGTTGTGACCCCATGTATTCTACACATTACAATGCAGTTAAATACATACTCCACAGTTGTTGTGGCCCCATGTATTTTACACATCACAATTGCTGTATCACGTAGTGTATGCGTCACAATTGCTGTGACCTCATACTTCGTGTGCCACAAATGTTGTGGACCCATGAAACTGAATGTACTCAAGATAAAACGTGACTGGAATACGAAAGGATTGAAGCCCTAACGTAACATAACGTGACTTGAACATAACTTGAAATACATGACTAACTTGAGATAGAAATATTTCGTAACATGGTATAACATATAATAGACAACATATTTAACATGACATACTTGCAACAGTGAATATTATATGACTTGACATACATGTAATAGATGACATACTTAGCATGACGTACTTGTAAGGTACAGTAATACATGACAGAATATATTATGTAACAGATAAAAATTGATGACAGAATAAATTCTGTATAATAGACAATTACGTGATAACTTGGCATGACATGACATATATGATAACACACATACATACACTGTAGTTCGTTTACTTAGCACACATACATAATAAACTACTAGTAAGTTAAAAGCTAACTTACCTCGATTTTCGCATTTCTTATAAAACTTTAAGCGCGATCACGAGAAACTATAATTAGTGATTCTAAAAGTTAGCACTAAATCACTAATAAATTGAAATATATAAAATACTAACTTAAAGAGTAAAATTTTCATTTTACTCTCTGCATGTAAGAAAATGACCGTTTTACTCATAACTTAAGGATTTTGCATACTAACTCCAAAAGTCACCAAAATTTACATGCATCATGTAAATTTTATCCTCAATTCAAATATCAATTTAGAAAAATTTAAAACTAATCACAACTATTAAAACTCCATAAGGCCGAAATTCTCATATGCTATTTCTATTGATTTTTATTTCCAACTTGTTTTGATCAACCTTTTGATCTATGACTTATAAATATGTGATCTTCAAACCAAACCATCACATGGTTTAAAAAGATATCCTAAAACATATATAAGCTTCTAATTCAAGATCACATGGTTAAAAATTAACCAAAATATAAATTTAGCCAAGAACATCCACACTTTGGCTTATCTGAATATCTCTTTGCCTAAAATTTCATATCTTTGAAACTAATATCAAATATCTTCAAAATAATAATATAACATGTATATAAGATGCTTAGGATCCTCCAATAAAATTATCAAAGTCATTGGAATAGGTTTAGACCACCAAAGAGTTAAACTTTCTCAAAACAGAAACTGTTTTTCCTATTCTAGTTTCTAAGTTTCTAAATCTAATAAAATCTTTCATCAAAACTTTTAATCATGCAAAAATCCTCAACCAATAGTCATATATACATGTTAACAATACTCTATAAAAATTTCGGACCCATATCTATCCATTAGCTTGGTCAAAAACTCCAAACTATAACATATTCTCTAGTTTATCTCCCAGAATGACATTTTTATAGTTTACATAATATTTGACTGATCAAATGATCTTGAAATGGGACAAATAAGATATCCACGTAAACTAGACGCAAAAAGGAACAACTTATATGAATGAGACTTTATGATAAAACACTTACAAAAGTTTTGAAATGGGCGTGCAAAAGAACTCCTAAAAGCTATCCGAGAGAGAGTGTTTGATATTCTTTTAATGGAAAGTGTAAATGAAGATAATTTCGTGGGGAGGGGTGGCTGGAGATACTTATAGATGAGATATGGAAGAGATGAGGCCGGAGTGAGAGTTAAGTATAGGACTCTCTTACCCGAAGTGAGAGTTAAGTGTGGGACTCTCTTACCCGAAGTGAGAGTTAAGTGTAGGACTCTCTTACCCAATAATATCCACGAAATTAGCTTAAAATATTTTATCCAATAATATCTACAAAATTAGTTTAAAATATTTTTATCCAATAATATCTACAAAAATTAGTTCAAGATATTTTTATCCAATAATATCTACAGTTTTGAGTAGACGTTTCGTCCGAAAATATGAAAAAATGTTATTGCGCCATAAGACCTTAAATAACCCTCCGAGTCTAATGGCACAAACCATAATACATTTTGACACTTCTAACTATCTCCAATAAGTAAAAACACACTTCGGATATCATAATAAATAATAACACTAATTATGTAGTTAGACTAAAACCTATACGATTAATGGATTCGTGAAAACTTATGGGATCTTCACGAGGTTCCTAAAACTAATAGAAATTTTACAATTAAATTTCTAGCGGGCTGTTACACTCACTATCATCACGCTCGTCTTCAATGATCATATTTTGTAGAATAACATATGTTTTCATTATATTTGTTAGTCCCTTCACTTTAAACGTTCGGGAAGGTCTACGAATGATAGCAAATCATTATTGAATTACCCCGAATACACGCTCGACATCTTTTCTTGCAGATTCTTGTGTTTTTACAAAAATTTTCTTTTTATTCCCTCATGGTGATGGAATCGTCTTCACAACAGTTCGCCACTTGGAATAAATACCATCCGCAAGGTAATACCCCATAGTATAGTCATTGTCATTGATAGTATAATTGACTAGAGGAGCACACCCTTAGGCAAGTTCCGTAAAAATAAAAGATCTCTCTAGCACATTAATGTCGTTATGTGAACTAGGCATACCAAAAATGCATGTCATATCCAGAGATCATATGAAGCAATTGCTTCTAAAATAATAGTTGGTTCACGGATGTAGCCGGAGTACATACATTTCCAGGTTGCAGGACAATTTTTCTACTTCCAATGCATACAATCAATGCTTCCCAGCATTCTTAGGAATCCTCGTTATTCACCAACCACAGGCAATCAAGCAATATCATTAGCATTTGAAGACCGCAGATATTCATCTGAAAAAATACTTACTATTGTCTTAGAGAATTTTTTGAGACTCTCCATTGCGGTGCTTTCACCAATACGTGTGTATTCATCCATAAAATCTCTAGTAACCCCATATGCCAGCATTCTAAGTGTTGCAGTTATTTTTTGCTTAGAAGATAAATCGAGTCTTTCGGCATTATCTCTTCTCTGGACGAAGTACGGCTCGTAAGACTGTACCTCATTTAGAATATGAAGAAATAGGGGATGGCTCATCCGAAATCTCATTCAAAATAGATTTGAGAGATATACTGGATTTTCTGCAAATTAGTCACGAAATAAGCGCTCGTGCCCCTAAATATGATCATGCCGAATAAACTTATGACGTTGGTTATTGCCATGATGCCTCAATGACTATCCATCGGCCTCCTCATTAAGAACATCGCTATCATCTTCAGAGGATATGTATGTCAACAATTTGCGAAAGAAAGTACGAGCCATTTGATGCAGGGAGTGGGAGATCAAAGGATACAATAGAATTTCGGTTCTATAGATGAAATGAGACTTGAGTTTGTGAGAATGTGAATGCTAGCAATATACATATTTTACAGAGGAAAAAGTTATCGTTACATATAGAACAAAAAATGTTACCGTTTGAGAGAAAACAAAAAAAGTTACTATTTGAGAAAAGACAAAAAATATTACCGTTGGAAAAATGACAGAAAATATTACTATTACAGTCAATTAAAAAATTTTATCAACAATATGTGACTACGGATCCCCATTAGAAAAATTGATAAAGAGCACTCTTTTAAAAAAATTTGCCATCATGTTAGAAAATGCACTATTTAAAAAAAATTACTATTTTTATAGTATGAATTTCGGTTTGAAAAAAAATACTGTATTGAATAGTCAAAATCATATAAATATTTAGTAAAAAGTGATATTTGAAAAAAAAAAAATAATAAGACAAAAGAGTTAGTAGTTAAGATTGTAAATGAAAGAGAGAAAAAAAAAAGTAATAAAAAAATAGAAAAATATTATTTAATAGAATAGATATAGGGATGAAAAATTAGATGTAGGAGGTTTTTAGAAGATAATTAAAATTTAGGGATAAATTTTAGAAAATTTAATTTTGAGTTAAATTATAGAAAATTTTATGAGGATGCTCTAAGTTCTCGAAACCTTATGTAGGAGAGAGACACATATTAGTTAAGCTCTACAACATTTATTATTTATTTAATATTATCTAAAATGTTTATATAGATAATAACAAATACTATAAGTCATATTTTATCTCTCTTCCACTTAAAACCCTCGAGTATGGATAAGAGCTTGACGGGATCCTTTTTTAAAAAAATTGACCTAAATGTATTTTACTTAAATAAATGAATAAATAAATAGTAAATGATGATAAATTTAAAGAAAGATTGACCTAATTGTTTTCAAGTGAATATAAGAGTAGTGACATTGGCTTAACTGCATGCTAGCTGGTTTGGTAATATAAAATTAAATTATTTTATTTTATCTTATATAATCATTATAATTTTTTTAAATTTTTAGATAAAATATAATAAAATTTTAATTTTTTTAAAATTTAAAATAAAAATTATATTATAATAATATTTTATTTAATTTTTATCAAATTATCTCATTAATTTTATTTAAATTATATAACCAAACAAGACATTTAATCAGACTTAAAAATCTCTACATTGGATCAGGCAGAATAACTTAACTACTTTGGTTATTAGTTGCAATGATTTGACAATTTTGTCAGTGCACAGCAACATAACCATCATTTTTTATATTACTTTTTTCTTCTTTTTCTTTTCTATATTGTTTTCTTCGAATAATTTGAAGATGATGTCAATTTTATTTAATTTAATGTATTTTGATACTTTGGATGTATTTTGTTGGATTGGTCGTTTATTTAAATAATAAAAATTAATGAAAATGAAACTAAGATGATGGATTATATATATATAGGTGCATTAAAAGAATAGATTAAAAAATAATAATATTTTATTATTTTGAGAGAAAGATGAATAATACGTAGGTTTTTTAATTTTGAATAGATTAGCTAACGTGTAAAAAGTGGCATTTTCGGTCAAATTTTGGTTAAAATCAATGGTAGTGCTCTAAAAATGACAAGTTTGTAGGAGAGGTGCTAGAGATTGGATCGGGTTATATCTTCCTGTGGAGTCGCTGGTTGGGTAACTTGCTGGCTCAGTCAAATGAACTAATCCTCTAATCTATGAATAAATAATTTGGCTAAGCTCAGTGATAGACTTACTGCTGGTACTCTGCATCATTCTTCCGCTCCTTCCACACGTACATTTAGCCACACATAAAAGTATCCAATTTCATACATACATTTATTGCATAAAAAACCAGACTATATATCTCAAATTCTTTATGTTTTTTCTTAATTGGATTAGAATTTGGAGCAACACTAAAGTTATAGCCATTTGGGCTGTATACCAACTTGATTTCTATATAGGGTTTATCACTGGATCTATATCAGGTGTCTAGAAGGGCATTTTAATTGCCGCAAAGAGAAGGATAGAGGTTTTCTTCTTTTTTTTCTTTTTTTTTTTAATTCCTATGTTTTGAGGGATTTGAGAAGAATTACAGGAGTTGCTGAGAGATTCTAATAGAAACGACTTGTCCATCCGCTCCTGCTCTCATGGTTTGGTATTTGATGTGAAGTCCTGCTTCCAAAAAGAATTAAATAAATACCAAAATCATGGGAAATTTGTGGTTCTTGTTAGTTATAAGAAAGAAACCACAAATTTGTTGGTTTATAAATTTATAGAGTAGTTCTCGGGTTGGTGAGGGCAGAGAAGTAAAAGGACTGCTTAAAAAATCAGTCAAATCAAATATGCATATGTATGTGAGCTTTGAAATTTCTTTACCTTCGTTTTCTTGTAAATTGGTGTTGACTGCAACTGCATGGAGGGTGATCGTAGCCTTCGGCTGCCAATCATTGGGCTTTCCTGCCCATGACTTGAGATCAAAGACCGCTGCCAGTTCATTTCCAAATTAGTACTATATTTAACTACTTTTTCGACGATGTAAATCAATCATTTTACAACTAAAGCAATGTGCTTCATAAAAAATGACACCCACAAATATCAGCACCATTACAGGTAATCCCGTGAATCTCTTGAGAAGGACACGTCAGCATTCGATTTCACTTATTGGTGTGTATCCAACCTTCATCTGTTTGTTTTCCTAGAAGATCAAACTTAAAAGTTTAAGCACTCAAACCCGCTTTCACTCTGTTGTTTTTGCCACGACTGTCATGTGGGAAAAAAAATGTACTACTACGGACTACCCCTCTCTTAACATCATTAGTTTAAGATTGGACACTGTTTACAGGCGATTCAGGATATGGTATGTAAGCCAGAGTTCTTTTCTATTTTTTTTTTTTTTTTTTTTTTGGACTGAATAGTGATAGAGTGACTTAATTTAACTTGGTATGGGTTATCGAAAATTACCGCGGGATGTGCGGTCCTCGAGGTGTTTGACGTCAAAAATAGCTCCAGAAGCTCCATCTACTCGCTCTTTGACATCATGAGATCCAATAAGCTCGTATTCCCAGCTTCCATTTTGAAACCCTTCGCAGAGGAACAGCTCTATATGCCTTGCATCTAATGTCTGCATTGTTCCTACACAAATAAGGTTGTGTTTCAATAATATGTGAGCAAGACAAGCATGCTGCCCTCAAAGGACAGCTGTTTATGTGGCCAATCGTTCTACCAAAATAAGGTGACGTGTTTGCAAATTTCGTAGCTTGTCCCTTAGTTGATAAGCTTGACTTCGTTATGAGACTCATGGGACCAGTAATAGGATGCATGTCATCACTGTTAATAACAATGTAAGCACATATTCTCAAAGGCCTTATTTTTGCGCAATATTGGTGCTTAAAAGTAAATATATATTCGCATATCTCAATCATATCCTGTATCTGCTAATTCCATTAAGCAATTAAATCGGAAAGGAACTCTGTACTACTTTTGTATTAATTAATGCACACTTGTTGCTTACCATCGCAAGTATTGAGGTCACAGACAGGGCATCGGACAAGCTGGAGATCTGAAAACATCAGCCCGCTTAAATAACGAGGTTAATTGAAGGGATGAAATTTTAGCATTAGACTCTATAAAAAAGAGTTAGAAATACCAGCTATCCAGATCCCAGATTTCACATTGTCTAACAAACAACAGTCACAAGACTGCAACATCCTCTTTGTAGCATCTTCTTCTGGGATTTTGGCTGGCAAATTGAGCCTGTCCGTGAGCAGTGCCACTGACGATTCGAGAAAAAAAGCACCAATACGCATCCAATCTGATTTTCTCATCAAATCAAATACAGAGTGAATATATCCACTAGTCAGCTAATGTAGGAAAACTATTTATTTCAAGATAATGGGCTGTTAACCTTTATAATATTTTCTCACGCATCAGATCAGAGTCATCAGACACCTCCATTTATGTATGTATATAATACACACACACACACGTGTGTATATATATATGATTCGATTATAAATAGTTTTTAGTTAGAAAAATCCTACGTACAAACCCGTACACACCACTACTATCACATCCGGTAAAAAGTAATTGTATTTAAATTCCTTTTTTACGAAGTCCCAGCATCAGCATAGAGAAAACAGAGAAGTCCAAAGGAGTTGAAATAGGAATAATCTGCCCAACGGTTCGAATAAGAATAGTTGAGGGATAAGATTGACCAAAATAGCAGCTAATGGTAAGCCATGAAGCAATTGATGCCTCTCGCTAAGAAAGAAAAAGGAACTCACCGATATGCTTTTCCTGCTGGCGGAATGTGTAAGAGTGACTTCCACCTGCCCAAAAGCCATTTATACATAAAATTAAACTCAATCGGATGGTAATTAGACTACGTATCCACCTATCATGCACACAGGCTATGTATGATCTTTACTCTCTTTTTTTTTTTTTTTTCTTTTTTTTTTTTCCTTTTTTTTTTTTTAATGAGCAAGAAGCTATTATGATCCTTACCAAAGGATGAAGTGTAAAGGTTGATCCACTTGAATGCCACGTGGTCAGGAGCTGGGACCTGAAGATCACGCAGGCAAACGAGCTTCCATATGTTATCTTCCATGATCATGCGGTGGAACCATTTGCTCGTTAAGGCGAGCATCACCAAAGACCTTCCGTCCATAAACTTCGCGATCTCCGACCATACGTCTTCTTCGAACCTTTTTGAACGAATAACAGAGAGATTCGTTGACAAAGTTAAAATAAATTAAGGGAGAAAAAAAAAAAGAAATTCTGCCAGCCTCTTTCTAGGCGATTGCTGCGAGAATTTTAAGAGGAGTTTAAAAGAAGCAAAACAAAAATGTACCATCCTAAAACTGTTATTTCAATTTTCCGGGGGATTTATTCTACTGTAACTATAAAAGTAAAGCTTGAGGTTTGAAATTTTTTGAGATATTATTTTGCTTTTCCAGTTTCCGTACAATGAAAATAGAAAAGTTCACGTAAAACGAAAGTGATCAAACGAACGCACCAACTGTTCAGTTTCGGCTCAACTCGGACCACTTGCTCAAAAGTTAGTGAGAATTCAAATCTAGTTCGAGTTCCAAATGAAATTAAACATTATTTTGTGTTTGCTTACCGAGAAAATGCAGCATAAACTCCAATATTATTGAATATTGCAGAAGACTTCCAAAGTTCTAATCGTAATTTATTTACCTCCGGTCTCTTAGGTACCAAACAGATGACCAGGAATCAGAATGAACCACATCGAGAGTTAATGAAATTAGACAGACAAATTCAAATAGAAACAGAGCTCTGTACATTTTGTTTGGCAAAGCTCCTAGATTCATGCTTTAGAATCGGATCTATCATCCAGAGTAGAACCTAGTTTTTAAAGTCATAGGTTGGTACCTTATAGACCTTTTAAGCAACAGTTATTCAGAATCGGACTCAAATAGCTGTTCGAATGTGTTACTGAAAACAGATTAATTTTCGCATTGAGTTCTTTGTATCGATACCAAATCAAAATAAGCTCTAATATCTTTTCTATTGATTTCAAGCTCAGAGAAACTCTATGGAACCAGACTTTTCAACGAGATTTTGAAATCCGAATATATTTCAAATGACACCTCCGTTCACTCGTTCCTCACTGAAGCTCAATTAGTGCGCGGATACGCACGAATGAATATATATATATACACACATCTTATTGAAAGAAATTAAGAGCTCAGTTAGAGATTTTCCACAAAATCAAGTCGCGGAAACTAAAAGAGAGAGAGATAACCAGGAGAAAGAGGAGTGAGCAGTGAGAAAAGGTGGACGAGGAGAGCTGCAAGAGCAGATCGGCTTTGTTCGTCGCAAGCGCTTCTCCACTCGATCAGGCTGCATAACAGCACTTTGAAGTCGCTTTCCCATCGTTGCTTGCTAGGAGGCTAACTAAACGAGTCTTTTTTATGTCGAGACTGAAGCTATCCCTCTCACACAGTGACTCACACTGGACTGACTAAACTATTTTATAGGCGCGCGAAAAACGCAGCAGATTTTAAATATTTGGGCCCCGAAGTTCACTTTTTTGGCGGTTGGGCAATGTTCAGTTGGGTTAAGCCATCATGTAGACATAATTGCTGCAATAAAATAATTTAAAGGTTCACTTGACGGTAAAACTGTTTTAGAACACTTTTAATTTTATTAAATCTTTAAATTTTTAATCTAATTATTATAACTTTTTTAAACTCTCAAACAAAATATAAAAAATAATAATTTTCAAATTTCAAGTAAAAAATTATATTTAAGTACTTTTTTAATTTTATAATATTTTTATTTAACTTTTTTTCACATTTTTCAAAACTCAATAAAAATCCTAACTCAAATCGTTTCACTATTATTTACAAATATACTAAAATATTTAAAGTATCCAAATGGACCCTAAATATCACGTTTTACAGTATATAAATACAAGACATTTCTACTCAAAATAATATTATTTTGCATACTTAATTTTGAATTTTACTACATACAATCACTTTGCATACTCCTTGCACACTCGACAGATGTGATTAATCAAAATAGTTATTTTATATTAAAACAAAATGACAACTAATCACATTAATAGAGTGCACAAAAAATATACAAAAGTGACCACATAAATTTTTTTGTTTAATTTTATCAACTATAACCATTAACCATGCCTACCAACATTTTAGTGATTTCGTAAATCAATCAATTAAATAACACGACCATTAAAATATGACAGATCAGTCAAAATGACAGAAAATGACAATTTAAGATGGCCAATATAACTCATCTTCTAATTAAATGAAGAGGATCTTATTCCAAGAACATCAAGCCTGGCTACAAAGCATTTTAATCTGTAGTTTGTAGTGGTCCCTCCCTGTCGAATGGCAAACAATAACGTATAATTGAAGTTGAGACTACCCTGCACCTGGAAATGCCTAAAAAGATGGGCTCATGAAAGCAATCAACAATACATTCCAGAGTCATTTGTATTCCTAAAAAATTCCCACTCGAATTTACGAATTGGCATGGTACTGACTACCAAGTCATTATATGAATATTACCAAGGCAAATTGCAATTATTTACATTTTATTGCAACTGAATGATTCTATTACAAATGGGGTGGTTAAAAATTACATTTGCAATCCTACTGCTATAAAAAGAATGAATCCTCATTGATTTGGAGATCGGTCAGCTCCTTGGAGACAAAATGGGGAAAAAGAATGTGCAACTTAATTCATGAATTTCCTACAATTGGGAGCTCCACAAAGGCAAGGAACTTTCAATTCATCATGCTCATCTGGATCGAACAAGTAATCATACCTGAAACAGAACAATCCGATAAAATGTTTACTCCAAATCCACCCAAAACTGAATACTAATGCATAAACAAGCTTAAAATAATGACGGTAAACTCATTCATGTGCACTAGCACAGACACATAGATGTGAAGGAATAAATCGCACGTTAGTTCTTCACCGGCAGAAACGTTAGTCTTTGCAATAAGAACTATCCTGCTCTCCTCGTCACCCAAACTCATGATCCTCGCATAACAGTTGGGCATGCACTGCAGAAACACAGAAATTTGATATTTAGCATCATATCATATCATATTGCATGTATAGAAACTTTACTTGTTTTCTTTTCATTTCACTTCTTTTTCTCCCTTGGGGAAGAGGGAGAAAGGACGGATTGAGCCAATAGAAAAAGAAAGAGCAGCTTCAATGAGAAGGAATTGACCAAATGCAACTTTTGAGTTTAGTATTCCAAAGTCATAAGGTTCAAGTTGGATCATTATATGCAGAAAGGAACTGGATTCTCAAACAATCAAACCAAACCAAGCCAACTGTGTGGTCATAGTTCTCAAACAATCAAACCAAGCCAAACCAACTGTGTAGTCTATGACCATTGTAACCTTAACAAGTGTATCTGCTGCTCTATGATTCTGCCCGTGTAAAATCCAAGGGCATGTCTATATACCATACAAGGACACAAGGATAAGTGATTCATTCACAAGTACAAGAAGCTTTTGTTTGTATTCTCAGGCTCATTTCTTTTTAAGAATTTTATTTAAGTTTTTTTAAAGCTGTACATGAAAGAAAAAAGAATGAAAATAGATTTTTCTTTTCTTTACAAGGAATCCATACTCCTAGCCTGTTACAAAAGGGATTGGGGAGATGATAAAGCATTGCGAGCAATATTATTATATTTTGAAGCATTGTCGGGGCTTAAGGTGAACCTTGTAAAGCCAGTGATGGTAGGGGATATATTGGCCTGTTGGGAGGAAATTTAAGGCTGTCCTCAAGTGGCAATAGTGTGGAAGATGATCTCGTTGTGTATCATGTGATGCACATGGTCAGAAAGAAATGAGTGATGCTTTGAAGATAGGGAGTGCACAATGGCAGAGCTTCAGAATTTTTTTATGCACACTTTAATGCTTTGGTTTTCAGCTATTGTACTTGATAGAAACAATGCTCATGACTTTGTCTTTAATTTAGAATATATATAGGTGTTCTGTTGTATACTCTCTGTGTACATAGGCTATGCCTATTTCATTCATATCAATATAATTTACTTCTTACATATCAAAAAAAAAGATAAAGGAACATTAAGGCCTGGTTTGGTTTCATAAACCTCTCAACCATCTTATCTCACCTCAACATCCAAATACAATTCAAACACAAACATTTTTTAATTTCAAAATTTTCAACTTTTCAATTTTTCATATAATCATTACTACTTTTCCAAACTTCCAAACAACACAAAAAACAACTCAACTTTTTCAAATCCTAAAACAAAAATAATATTAAAAAATTATATTCTAACCCTTTTTTTAACTTTATAATTCTTTTATTCAACTTTTTCTTTCTTCTATCCCAAAACCCCATAAAAATCTTAACTTACACCATTTTACTACTATTCATAGATTTCTCATCTTATCTCATCTGTGTAACTAAACGAGACCTAAGGCTGGTTTGGAGATCAAGAGCCTCTCATCCCATCTCATCTCATCTCATTCCATCTCATCCCAATATCCAAACACCACAAACACAAACACTTTTCAATTTCGAATATTAAACTTTTTCATCTAATAATTATCTAATCATTACAACTTCCAAACAAAACAAAAAAACAATTCCACTTTTTCAAATCTCAAAACAAAATTATATTAAAAAAATATTCCAACAATATTTTAACTTTATAATATTTTTATTCAACCTTTTTTCTTTTTTCCCAAAACTTCATAAAACATTTAAACTCAAACTATTTCATTATTATTCACAAATCATCTCATCTCATCTCACTAACCAAATGAAGCCTAAACCAAGCCATGGGCACATGAGCTTATGAAACACACACTGAGCAAAAAGTTACAAGCTTGTCTATGCGGAGCGTGAGATTTTTGTTCAATTCCAGCAAAATCTCATATGCCAATATAAGAACTTACCGAGTGGTTGATTAGACGTGCTATATTCCCTTTATCGGTAGCATCAATTACTACTTCCTCACTGATCTTGAAAAGCTGCATAAAATGTTTCGTTGTACGTTAATAACCATTTTTAAAGAAACGCATACAACTGAAAAAAGAATATACAAAATTAACCTGCATAAAAGTAGGAAGGATTTGTATACAAATAAATATTAGCATACTTAAAACCCCAGCATTTGTCGAGTCATAAATCAAAATGGATTGGACAGTCACTATATTTGACGCAGGGTTTGATATGAACAAGTCCCTAGATATTAGGAAGTAACTCCAACCCCCACTTAAAATTAGTTCACTTTTTTAAGAAACAAATTCAACTGAAAAAAGAATATACAAAATTAACCTGCCTAAAAGTAGGACGGATTTGTATACAAATAAATATTAGCATACCTAAAACACCAGCAATCATATATCAAAATGGATTGGACAGTCACTCTATTCGACACAGGATTTATATGAACAAGTCCCTAGATATTAGGAAGTAACCACACTCCAACTTAAAATTAGTTAAAATTTTGAATAGGTTACTTCTGTACCACAACACCTTTATCTGCTTACTAGCTGGAGTAAAATATGTAGTTGAATTTTTTTATTGGCATCGGGTGTCCAAAAACAAAGTCCTGACTAATCCAAGGAGTACACAGGCCCTTGACAACGAATTTCCCACAAGTGCACCTTGGGTAATGCAAGGGGAAGTTCCCCCAATCCGATGATCCCCATAAATTGTTTGCATCCAATGGAAAAAACTCGGGAAAAATTAAAGTCGTGCACTGATTATCTAAGCCTAACTAAAGAAATCAAGGCTGTGCACCATTATTCCCTGGTTGTATTTTAAATATCACACCAATCAATATAGGCATAAGATGTCTAATAATATAAGCAACTGCCAAGACAGCCCACACACACCAAAACAGACAAAAATAAAGGGACATGAACAAGACACTCACATAACAATCTTTGCCTTCTAATCCATACTTTGTCTCCCTCAGATCTGCAACACTGCGCCTCACCTGCTCACCACGATACTCAACCACCTGGAGACACATACGTAGCATCAGTTGTATCACTTTCAAAACCGAAAAATAATGTACCACAAGTTGTCACTGAATAATCCCTCTCAAGTGATTAACGTTAAAAGAAATGCTTGGCCTACACAAAAATCTTAACTTAATACTTCAAAGAGTAGAGAAAAACAGACACAACACTATTATCTCAACCACACAAGTGAACAGAGAGAATAAACTAAGTTCAGATGCTAATCGCCCCCTCTCCTAAACCTCTCTCCCCCAAAATCCCACCCCCCCCCCCCCCAAAAAAAAAAAAAAAAAACCCACTCCTCTAAGAGGAGTTTGGATAATGAGTTGAGATGAGATGAAAGTTAAATAAACTATTGTTAAAATATTATTTTTTAATATTATTTTTGTTTTGGGATTTGAAAAGGTTAAATTTTTTATTGTATTTTGTTTAGGAATATGGGAAAGTTATAATGATTAGATGAGATGAATTGAGATGATTTTTAAATCCAAACAAGGCCTAAGAGATCTGATCACCAATTCCCATTTCCCCCTTCCTCCTCTCTAGATTCTCTTTTCCTTCAAGTCGTTGAAGCCCAGATCTAGGGTTCTTGGTCCAAGTCGCCACAGGCCCCCCACCACTGGAAGTGTCGCCACACCATCGTCCACCATTGACCATCAGTGACCACCACTGATAAGCACAAGGCCGCCACACCATTGCTGGCTCAAGTGGCCGCCACACACTGCCCAACTCCTCTGATTCTAGCCTCTTTTTTTTTTTTTTTTTTTTTCCAACCACTTTGGGCTACACATTGATTTGGCATACAGACCTTGTTAGACTATTTTCATACCTTTTCTTTACCTTTTTTTCTTGAATTGTTTTCAAGGACTTTCAATCTCAAATCTGCACCCAACCGCTGGTTTTGTTTTGGTCAAAAAATTAATCCAACTGCGTCTGATACACACGCAATTGGTAACCACAACAGCAAAGATGATTATCAGCTTTCATCTCTAACCACACCTGCCATCATATCTGTTTTTAAGTTTAGCTTCAACACTTAGACTAACAAAACAAACTGAACAAATAATCCAATATTCTAGCTTTCAAGATCCAACAAGGTAGAAAGGCAAAACAGCATACAATAAGACCGAACAAATTGCATTTAGAAAAGAGAAGTCCCCTTCCCCTTCCCCTTCCCCTTCCCCTTCCCCATCTTGTCCCCACCAATCTCAAAATGTTTGCACCTCTTACTCGGGTGCTGAGAAACATGCTTGCAACCCTGGCACTGCAACCTCAGCACAATCTTCTTCATAGTCTTAGCCTTTTTGTGGAAGACAGGTTTGTCTTGTCCTCCATAACGAGATTGCTTGCGGTCATATTGGGCGCTTTCCCTGAGCAGTAAGACTATCCTCGCCCTTCTTGTACTGTGTAACCTTATGCAAGGTGTGCTTCCTGCACTCCTTGCTCTAACAGTATGTTTTCTTCGTCTTACATACGTTCACCCAACAGCTGATTACTGCCCACACACACACACCCCACCGAGAGTCTCCTAGTGTCTCCACCAAACCAACCACCTCCACATTCAACCAATGCATGGACCATGCACGACACTATCTTTCAAAGCAACAGAAAATGTTGCCCCTTCTTGCCAAGAGATCATACACCTTATGATTCTTTTGACTAGAGAAACCTCCATATGGTCCCTTATCCAAAAAGACAAGAAAAGAGATTGTCATCAACTTTGTAAACACAAACAGCTCTAATGCAAACGCTGATGAATTCTCCCTAAACTGACAAAACTGCCTTCATAGGATCCTTCTCTTGGGCACAAGTCAAGAGATTAAAGGACCAAAAACGTTAGATTCCATTTCCTTATTTGTTTTTATTAACTGCACTGTATTGTCTATCTTTGAGTTTATTGTGGTCCCCCAACCCTCCCATTGTACTTTTAATTTTTATTAGTTCTATTGTGCACCAAGAGAGAGAGAGAGAGAGAGAGAGAGAGAACAAAACAAGAGTAGAAAATTACAACGCTGTCTGTTATATATTACCATAAAGTCTTTGGAAAGTTGGGCATCCTAAAGAAAAACTCTTGATATCAGAAATTGTGTGAATGGCATAAGAAATACACATGCATAGATAAATTCATACAGATACACATCCAGTACCATTTCTCCTCCTTGAATGTTCCTACGTGCAAAGAGACCCCATCCATGTATACCAGATTTACCAAAGCCAACCCGATGATTTTCGGTTCTCTGAAGCAACAAATAAATTTAATAAGAAATGTTAGAACCAAAAATTTCAAGTAGACTAACCATCACATATGAAGAAACAAAATCTACCTGTAAGTGGTAAAGTCGTTCCTTCAAGGAAGTGAAAATCTTGGGACCTTCTAATTCCTGTTAAAAGAACAGAAGGAAAAAAAAAAAAACAAGAGAGAGAACAGAAGTATGTAAATGTACATTAATCCATCATGTTATCCACGGAAAACATCCAAATAAGTTTATCCCCTTCAAAAAAAGGCCTAAAATCTGAAAGGTAACAGAAGATTAAAATTAAAATATAATAACTTACATTATTTGTGGTCAAGCTATTTATTGCATCTAAAGAATGATGGCTTGGTCCCATTGGTCTGTGGAATAACGGCTGCCCTTCAGCCCTCTGGTAATCAAAAATAGAAATGAAACCAACAAGTGACAAAATTGATTATGTTTTTTGTTGGCAACAAGCTAAGCACAAAAGAACAACAAAAGCAAAGCTTGGAATCCACCTTAACGGCAAAAGAAATCCAATCTTAGCCATAAAATTAGAAAGTGAAGCAACTATTTTTCTTTTTCTTTTTTTTTTTTAAGTACAAGTGGAAAGACTATTATTCTGATGAAACGATAAATTAAAGACAAATACAAGTTTCCTCCATAAGTTACCTTGTTCTTTAATCTTTTGTAAACACGGCATTTTGCCACAGAGAGTGGCTCAAACTCATCACTCTCTAAATTTGAGGACTCAAGAAGTTCAGCTTTCTTTAGTGAAACCAGCCTTGAACCTCTGAAGCACCCCTTGTGGTTCTGCAGCAGGCTTCTGGCAGAAAAAACTCCTGAAGGAGTATGAACAGCTACAACAGAATCAGGGTTTGGGACCCTGAAAATAAAAATGGCATCAACAAGGTTTGGACCAATAAATATGGTGAATAGGGGTGTAACTGGAACAAGGCTACTCAACAAGTAGCTTAAACTTGGCTCAATTAAACACAAATCACGCTCAATTCATTATTAAATGAACAGCTCATAAACACAAAATTATGATTAATTACCAAACGATACAGCCTGTATAAAACTCAAACCCCACTTGCTAATATTTGTGACCAAGCTCACATAAAGATTCAATCAACTTGTAAGCTCGCTCTTGTATATTGTAATACACATGCAAGCACATTTATACATGAATAAAAATGTTGTATAAATCTAAGTATTAGTTGTAAATAGTATATTAGTATTAAAAGTAACTGTATATTGAAAATATATATAAATTAAGATATCTATACAAGTGTGTGAGTCTAAGTTATACTAATAAGATTAGCGAGTGCAGCATTGTACAGCATTTTGGTTGTAGTTGATTGTAAGTTCGTGTTTCTATTTTGAAGTTGTAATGTTGTATTAGTATAATTCTGATAGCTAATAACTCAATAATAATCCAATTTTGATTCATTTTATAATTTATTTTATAAAAAGTCTTTTTTTAGAATAAGAAATAAGAATTTTTTTAAAAAAAATCTTGAATCAAGCCATGCTGAACTCAATTGAGAATTTCAGTTCGATCACAACTCGAACTTCAAGATAAGCTCAAACAATATTTGAGAGCTAGGCTCTTATTCAAGCCAAGCTCGATCCTAGTTTCAATACTTCTTAGCTGAGCTTGGCCAACCAAAACTCTCTCAAACTTGACTCGAATACAGCCTTAGGCCATGTTTGGGAAGTGAGATGAGTTGAGAATATCTCATCTCATCTCAAACTTTCTCATAATTTCCTTCCTAAACATCAATCAAACACAAAACACCTTCCATTTTCAAATCTTCAACTTTTTCATCTAATCATTACAACTTTCTCAAACTTCCAAACAAAACACACAAAAAAAAATACAACTTTTTGAAATTTCAAAACAAAATAATATTAAAAAATTATATTCAAAGTTTCAAACAATATTTTTATTCAACTTTTTCTTTCTCCTTTTTCAAAACCCAATAAACATCTTAACTCAAATCATTTCACTACTATTCACATAAGTCTCATCTCATCTCATTACACAAGTATGCCCTTAGTTTCCATGATGAAATAGAACAAAAAAATATTTTAATGCTGAGGACAACTAAAAGAAAATGAGGAATCAAAAGATAGGTAGAAATCAAACCTGTGAACTGCACAATATATCAACTTTTGAGTCATTTGTGTCCCATTCTTTTCCCAGCTGTGCAACTGAGAGTTGAACACATAATGTTAATATGATTATCAACACTGTTCAATTTACTCAAAAACTTACACAAAAATAACTTCAAAACAAAAGCATCATTCAAACAAGCAAGCGTAAAAAAGATATAGACAGTTCAATTGAAGAATAATAGAATATTATGAAATTAGTGTTTATGAATAACTGATCTGTTAACTATAAGAGCTTTGAAAACATACTTCCATGCAATAACCTGCTCTGTATGCACACATCACATGAAAATAAGTAGCACACTTGCAGCACTGTGTGCAGGAACCATGACTCTGCTTGCAGATTATGCATCGCTGTAGTCCACAAAAAGAAGCACAATTAAACCACAAGACTTTCTGAAGCCTTCTGCCAGCTATCG
Source organism: Carya illinoinensis (assembly GCF_018687715.1). Taxonomy (NCBI): domain Eukaryota; kingdom Viridiplantae; phylum Streptophyta; class Magnoliopsida; order Fagales; family Juglandaceae; genus Carya; species Carya illinoinensis. The sequence continues at coordinate 8,060,108 of NC_056753.1, forward strand.
AGGTATGAAACTACAAAGATTCACTAGAGACATGCTCGTAAAAGATTTTGCAATTAAAGCGCCAGAATTCAAAACAGTGTAGAAAATCATTATAAACACCATTTAACCTTCAAAAATGAATTGGACGGAATTCTAAGGATTCCAACAGCGGGTTCCATTTCCTCATGATTTAAGAAACCAACTTCAGGCATGAACCAAGCACATGTGACATGAGCCCACAGCGAGTCAACGTCGGTTGGCTTCAGAGCACCACCTGAAGAAGCAGTTTTCAGATTTAATAAGAACATATAATTGGTGCAACTAAATAGCAGCCTCTGAAGATAGTCAACTTTAGTGAGTAAATAGATAAGTACTTTCATGTACCTATGCTCAGATTCATCCTTAAAATTTATATTTAGTCTGCAAAATTGTATGATAGCCAAGTGGCAAAAGAAAATCCTTGTCAATTTTATAGAGGGGGTTCCCAGGCTATGGACTTATTGTGAACCATCTATATTACACTGTAGTAAACCAAACAAATAATGGGGAAATTCAAATAAAAGCTACAGCTAATTCTTCTGGGTTAGGGGTGTAAGGTTTTCTGTCTGGACCGAAAAAAACGACTGAACCAACCAGTTTTGCTCAGTCCAGAACGGACTGATTAAGGAACCAGTCGGTCTTGTTGCAAGAAAGTAAGGAAATTCGGTTCAGTCCGGGGTGAAAAAAACCAACCAAATTTAATCTATATATATTTTTAAATAATTTTTTCTATGATATTTTATAATTTTTTAGGTAGTTATATAAATTGAAAACAAGTAATTATATAATTTTCTTCTAACTAATTATAAGTAATTATGTAATTGTCTTCTAACCTAATTATTTATGCTTCGATTATATTAAATATTAAAGGTTAAGAATTTTAAGACAAGGTATTAACTACTAATTATTGATAATACACATACTATTAACATTATTAATTTATTATGCTCAATTCAAATACTTAATTAGTTAAGTATATACTTAGTGAGAAAACTTAAATTAGTTTGGTTTCATAGATTGTTTCAACTCATCTCATCTCATATCATCTCAACATCTAAACACCATTCAAATACAAACACTTTTCAATTTCAAATTTCAACTTTTCAACTTTTTCATCTAATCATTGCCTAATCATTACAACTTTCTCAAACTTCCAAACAAAAAATAATAATAATTCAACTTTTTCAAATTCCAAAACAAAAATAATATTAAACAATTATATTCTAACAATATTATAATTTTATAATATTTTATTAAACTTTTTCTCTCCTTTCCCAAAATCCCATAAAATATCCTAACTTAAACTATTTCATTACTATTCACAAACTATCTCACTACTATTCACATATTCTTCATCTCATCCTATCTCAACTGTGTAACCAAACAAAGCCTAATCATTCACTTAATTAATATTTTTCTTATTTTATATAACTTTTTGTCAAAAACTTGAAAAAAGGGAAAAAAGCAACAGGACCGAAACCAAAGTTTTGAATACTATTTCGGTGATCATTTCGGTTAAGGCACTGAAACAAAATATTTCAATATTGGTATGTTTCGGAGTCCCTTTTCAAGATTAATTATATAATATATATAAATATTTATATGTATATATAAACTAACAATTAATAAAATAAATATATATATATAAGTGTGTATCATGTATATGTGTATATATATAGAAGAATTGAAGATTTATAAAATGAATATATGTTGAAAAAGAATCACAAACTTGAGTTAAGACACAAAAATAAAGAAAAATTAAAGAATAGATAAATTATTAAAAATAATGATATTTAAAAAAATAGAGAATGAGGGAACATATTTAAAGTTATAAAAAATTAAAATTATATAAATATATTTTATATTTTAGAATTAATTAAATACCTTTTGGATTTAAAATTTACAAAAATGACATCTAAGTATAAAAAAATTACAAAAACAGCCCAAAAGAGAATGGGGATCAAAACGCTCAATTCCAGCCGAAATGGCCGGAATTTGACTGGAATGGCCGAAACAGGACCAAAATGACCGAAATTTGAAACGAAACGGAATGGGGTGATAGAGTATACTAGACACTACACCAAACGGCAAGGTTTTGAATAGGGGTGAGCATCGGCCGGTCCGGACCGGCAAAACCGACCGGACCGGCACTGTTTGGACCGGACCGGACCGGACCGAATTGGGTCCGGTCCGGTCCGGTCCCATTTTTAAGGGACCGAAAAAATTCGGTCCGGTCCCGGTCCGGGAGTTTTTCACCCCGGACCGGACCGAATAGAAATAAAAAATAAATAAATATTATTTATATATATTATTTATATAATAGTATTAGCATATTACTAATATATATAATAGTATACTATATGTATATATATTAAATATATTACAATATAATTACATAAATATTAAAAAAAATGTCATTAAATATTAGCATATTATATAAATATATAGTTATCACTATTACTATTATTACATATAGTTATTAGTTATAGTATAGTTATTATTACATATATTTATTAGTTATAGTATTATTAGTAATAGACTAATAGTATTAGCATATTACTAATATATATATATAATACTATATGTATATATATTAAATATATTACAATATAATTACATAAATATTAAAAAAAATGTCATTAGATAAAAAAAAAAAAAAAAAAAAAAAAAGTCAACCTTGGACCGAATGGACCGACCGGACCGGACCGGACCGGTCCTGATGGAGTTCGGTCCGGTCCAGGGTTGGAAAACCCTGGACCGAATAGGTCCGGTCCGGTCCACAAAACCTCTCCGGACCGGACCGGACCGGACCGAACTCACCCCTAGTTTTGAATTCCGTCCGGAACAAAACGGAATTCAAAACCTTGACCGAAACACCCTAATAAGACCGACTGGTCTGGACTTTTGGTGGCCCGAAAGAATCGATCCAGTCTGAAATTCTCCTCCAAGACTAACCGGACCAAACCGATTATAATATGAGCATATATAATTTTTTTGATAAAGATATGAGCATATATAATTTATTGATGGGTTGACTAAAAAAGGTTCAAGACACTGATCCCAATGGCGTACCTTCTACAGGACAAAGGCAACACTCTCTCTTGACATTAGGTGATTCACATACTCTACAAACCCATGAAGTAAAATCCTGAACAGATTTTGTCCCATAGCATTCTTGGTGGATGGCTATTTGGCATCTGTACACCAAAAAGAAAGTAAGAGAAACTTTCAGCACTCAAATGCATAAGATGCAATACAGCCTTCTACTACCAAAATATTTTTTATGTAAGCACGTAAAAAGCAAAAAGATGGCATAAAAGCATAATTGGTTTCAGAAATACCTGTTGCATATAATGATTTTGTTATCATCCCAATCTTCAACCCATCTACATACGGCACACCTTTCTGTTGTCCATTTTGCATGAACAGGCTCATAGGTCTCTGCAGCAATTAAAACAAGTAATTTTCCTTCCCATTCAGAATTATCCACTGGAGCTTAATGGCACATACACAGCACCAACACAAACAATACGCATGACAACAGAAAAGTCTTCAACATGCAAAGAGCTCACTGAAGTGCATATTTTACCTTGCAAAAAAGTGAGTAACTGCTGCTTATCAAACTTCAGAGGATCCATACCATGTGCATTATACTCTGAAATCTGAAAGCATCTCCACTGTTAGTAGAAAATAGTATAGAAACCAGTTTCATAAAGATATTGAAGGAATCACAATTATGCTAGAGAATCACAAATCTACATCTACTAAATTGAGATCAACTCCATCAGTTGATAGATTCACATCATGTCTTGGATCATATATCAATTCAAAGTCACTATAAAAGTTTACTATCAGCACAACCTAGCATGAACCAAATACATACTGCTTAATCAATGGGAAAAGGTTCTATTTGAGATAATTGAAAACTACTTGTGAAAATAAAATAATTAAGTAGAGCTTTACAAAAAACTTACCATGACAGCATACTTACAGTCTTATTTGGTTTCTCTAAGGTCATTTTGAAATCAGCATTTTTTTTATAGGCAAAAACAGAACCTAATTTTTTTTTTAAATGGCTCCCAATTTGGTTCAGGAAACAAAGAAAATCTAACAAATTGCAGAAAAATTAAATACAAACATAACAAGGAAGTATTTAGAACCAAAGCACAAAAATTCATACATTCCAGAGAATTTAACTAGAAGGCAAAAAGATCAATTCATCCAACGCAAACGACACAATTGGATCAGGTAAATACTTTGTTTTTCTAACAGCCATTGAGAAGATACTACCAAAACATAGGGACATTAAAATCTAAGACAAAAAGGCCATCATACTTTAAAAGAATTCGAATTATCTTAAACAAGAAAGCTACTTTCCTACACTAGAATACTCACAAGAACTTAAAATATAAAAAACTGAAAAAATTATTTAATATTTCAAAACAATAGTAATTGATACAGACCCATTTTTCCAGTGGCAGCATTGTATCCTTCACTTTCACACTATACTTCCACTTTTTGGCTCTGCAACCCGTATGTCGTTCCCATTCACTGGGCGTTTGCTTCTTCGACCCGCACAAACCACATTTACACATTACTCTAAGACAAAAAGGAAACAAAGCAGCTGAATGGAATTGTTCTCCAAAACAAAAAGAATTCCAGATAAAAGATAAAGAGAATTCCGATTCAGTTTTCACTACAAGTCTCACATTAGTAATCAAATTTTCGATAAAAATCCAGCATGAAATGAACTATTAACATATGATAACTAAAATTAATACTTGAAGGCATGCAGAGATTGGAATAAATGCTTTGGAAAAAAGTGGTCGTAGCCAATGTGGAAAACCATTCCAATCTACATATTCTATTTATAAGGAATTCAAGGCTTACAAATGAAGGCTTCGAATATATGTTCCTTCCATGCCATTGCACACCACAGTTACGACCTCAGGCAAAACAGTTTGTCCACTATTCTCTACAGAACTGCTTCAAAAATTGTGCAATATTAGGCATATTGATTATAACCTCCAAAGACAGTCAATAAAGTCAAATATGCAATTTCCCAGGAAATGAACTGGAGAAAAGATAGAACATGGATAGCAGACATACTTCACTTTCGGCTGGCATTTTCCTGTAGCTGATAATTCAGAGTTGGACTTCTCTTTGCAATCCGGGCAATAGTAGTCAATGTGCTCCAGATCCTTTAAACCATATGCATATCAGTAATCCTTCCATTCCTCACTAGCTTGAATAGATAAACATACCAAAGGAAGAGATATATAAAATAAAAAATCATATATGATTAGCACCTTGAATAGTGCACTGGAAATGTTGTCGCACTCCGCATGCACCCAAACATTACAACCATCACAACACACCTGATCCAAAGAGTTAAGTCCATCAATCTCTCAAACATTAATTTTTTAAGGACAAATAATAAACCCAATCCTGTTTTGCTAAGAATCTCACCCAATTCCCTCCATCTGAATGGTGCCAAATCTTCTTGCAAATGCCACAATATTGTCTAGATTTTCGTAGCTGTAAAAATGTAGACATTCACATCACCTAGAAAACAAGAAGCTACAATGATGTTCTCTGAGATATGGTTCAAGCATTAATAACAAACCTTAGCACAATGTTTACACAAAAGCAGGGTCTCACAAGTTGGACCCTTCATTTTCTTCATGGTTTTGGATGGCAGACACAAACCACAGCCATCACATGGTATTGGATCCTTACAATGTTCATCCTGCATACACAACTCTCCGAGTAATTTTACAAAACAGACCAGATTCTATTACGCATTTCACTGTTCTTTAGATAGGGTACTAAGCATTTCTCCATTTTTTTATTGGTAAACAAAAACTTGTATGTAATCATAAGAATAGGCATTAAGCATTTCTCCGTTGAAGTAGCAACTCAAAAATAAATCTGTTGCACAACTTCCCAACAGACACTACAACTTTCATAAAAAACAAGTTCTAGCAAGGCAATATTGCTAGCTCTGTAGAACAATCTTGTACAGTTTTCTCATATTTACACACACTAAGAACCAAAAAGGCCACATTATTACTTTCAAATATTTACGGTATCTCAATTGCAACCAAAAAACACTCAAGTGGCTAAGAAGCATAGACTAAGCCAGTGGCCGAACTAGCAATTTTTCTTGGGGGGGCAACTTTTCTACCACACGAGATGTTTATGTAAAATGAAAAAATATTACAAAATCATAAAGAATAACTTTATATAAAATTAAATCTCAAAAATTTACCAAATAGCGTAGAAATAAAATTTTCAAAACACAATTTAATGCCTGTTTCAGATTTTTTACGACAATATTTCATAAACTAATATTTATCCATTATTATTTATGTAAATATGAAATATTTAGAAATTGTTTTCTTTATAGAAACTATCAAGTGATCTTTTAGAATGCCATCTTTTATTCTAATATCTAAGCTAATTTATCAAATTTCATGTAAAATCTATCTATTTTGGTGTTCCATTAGGCATAGAATGCTACAATTGAGACCTTAAATAAACTTTTTTTCTCAATGAAGTTTAGAGGATAGAACATCTCCACTATTTTTCATATAAATCATCAATCTTAAATAGTTTTTCTTATATTTTCACTTTGAATTCTATATTAAGAAACTTAATATTGTATAATAAAAAATTTTAAAACTTTAGGGTCAATGTTAATAGTTTATTATTTCTCTTAATCTTAGTTTTAATTTAATTTTAGTGGGGCTACATCCTTGAAAATAGATAATATATAGAAATTATACAAAATCTAAGAGTTACAGGAAAAAATTGGATAGACATTTCTATGTATATTAAAGTTTTACAAAAAAGCATATTATGGGATTAAGGAAATTATAATTTTCTTTTTTTTTTTTGGTTTGGTTTTGGGGGGTTGGGGGGGGGGGGGGGGGGGGGGGGGGGGGGGGGTGTGGTGTGGGGGTTGGCGGCAAATTTCTGTATACATGGAATTATGAATAAAATCTATGTAAATCCGCCATTGGACTCAGCCAGCCATGCAGTCCAACTCCAATTAAAAATTAAATTAAAAAAAAAAAAAAAAAAAAAAAAAAAAAACAGAGCCATGCAGATCAGAAGAAGAGCAAGAAAATCTGCTCTGAGGAAACTTGCCTGATTCCCAGAACATTGCTGGTCCAGATTTGAGTGAGTAGCCTCTTGCATTTCCTTGGGATTTGCTTCCAGATTTGCTATTTCCCCAGCCCCAAGGTTTGTGTCCAGAATACCGTTTTCAGCCAACAGTGCCTCCTCCAATGCCCTCTGAAAATCACTCAGCTTGCTCTTGTACAACTGGGTCTGCCCCTTATATCTGAACAAAGTAAAATTCTCGCATGAGCTCAATTAACTAAAGTCAACTACTCGAAACATCATTCAAAGGCAAGTTAGCTACATACCTATCCATGAATTCCACGAAGGGAAATAACATTCCCTGCTTCACCCACGCATAATCCTGCCCACCATAATTCTCTTAGAACCAAAAATAGACAAAATATCATCGCCAGATAGGAAGAGAGAGGACTTTACCCTTTGTGTTCCATTCTTCGAATACCCGAAAAACATTACACATATAGCACCAGGAACACAGCAACTCAAGACGGTTTCTGGAGCTTGCGATATGGGATCGATCACTACCGCCGGCCAAGTCGGGTATCTCCTCCCACACTTTGCCCAAACTATATCTCCCAAAGCAAAGTCCTCGGGCTTATAAACTTCTTTCCTCTTTCCAGCATTCCCTTTCGCCAGTCGCTCAATTCCGGTAAAACTATGCTTGGGTTTATAACCGTCACTTCTTGTCAATGCTGGAGAGTTCAAACCAAAACTCTTTGCCGTGGAGCTGCTCGAATTCAAATACTTCCTACGATAGAAATTCTTATAACCCACATAACCAACTTTTCCTTCCTGTTCCTTCTCAGAGTTTGGATAAAGCTTCAAGTTCTTGAACCTAGACTTATCCTCCTCGCTCCTTTTAATAAATTCCATATCTTTTACTTCCATTTCGTCTCCTTCAAAGCTCGAATCCTTGCTATTGAATTTCGACTCCCCGGTCTTCCATACGTCAACAACGGAGTCATACAACTTCGAAGGCAACATCTGCACCCGCCCTCGCGACGATTTTAACAGCGGCGGCCGAAATCGGTCCGAGCACTGTTGAATCTCTCCTTTTCCATTCAATTGCTTTGAGTTCAACTCAAACTCTCCGCCCCAATACGATCCTTCGCTTTCGCTCCGCCATAAATAACCTGAACCATTGCTGAAATCTTTAACCTCACCGCCACCGATTGAGTGATACCCATTGGGTTTCCTTCTCTTGGGGTTAACCGAGCATGTACGGTCGTCTTCTTCTTCCCAATCGGAATCTTCGAGCTTGCACCGCTTCAAATTCGGCATTTCAGGTTTCATAGTACGTTTGATAATCATCTTCCCAACCGTTCGAGTCGGCGAATTCAAACAATGAAACCAAACCCTAACTTCACATCAAACACCAAAACCATAATCCAAAACAACAGAACCAAATTCGGAATCTCCACGTATTATTTGCTCCGCGATTTTATTTTTTGAATTAGCAATGGCTTTCAGAAATACAGTCCCCGCATGAATTTAAATATAAACCCTATATTTCGAGCAGAACCCTAATCAGGTAGTGAGAGGGAAGAATGCAGATACAATTCAAACTTTCATGAAACTTCCTAAAGCGCCGAGAAAAAAAAATTAAAACAAAAATCAAGACGAAAGAACTCAAATCGTTAGTGAGAAAGAGTATGAATTATGTGAAGAAAAAACAATAAATTTTGGAGAAACGAATTCCATATGACAGAGAGAGGAAGCCTGAAAGTGCCCAGAATCGGCCCGTCTAAACAATGCCATACCATACAACAAAAAAGCAAAAAATAAAAATAAATATATATTTATATATATAGACACACTTCCTTATAACCGTTTATTAATATCATTATTATAATAATTATAATAATTATTTTTTATTATATAATTATTATTTTATATTCCAAAGAAGGAAAGAGGAGGTAGGAGTGGAGTGGACGTATAACGTAGTTTTTGGCTCTCTTGAAAAAAAAAAAAAAAATAGTTTTGGCTCCAAAATACAGGGACTCCGGAATCCGACTTTTGGGAGCGCGAAATGAAATGTTTTAATGGGTAGGATAGAGTTTCTGTGCCACCGTATTTGATTTCGGATTTGCTTGTGTTGGGATCGGCTTACAGGGGCTGGGTTCAGCATTGGACCGGAATCGGGTTAGCCTTGTCCTGATGCCGGATTCATACCTAGCTGTTTCTGTGCTGCGTGCATTTTGTTGCACGTGTGAATCGTGAGCTATAATTGGCTTTTTGCTTGGAATTGGAATTTGTTTCTTCGAATGTAAGGATGTAAAAGGATAGGCATGGGTCCATCAATCATCCGTACATGAAAAAATGCTTAAACAATAATAAATTTATAAATATTTTATATAGAAGGTAAGGTTAGTCATGTAAAATTGCAACTATTTTATTGAAATGGTACAATTGTATTAATTAATTTTAAAATATTTGTAAGTATGTATCTCTCTCTGCACTGATAGCTTGGATAGAAATAGTTCATAGGCCTTTTAAGTGAGATTATTGAAGTTATCCTTTCTTTTTTTCTTTCTTTTTTCCTTTCTTCCCTTTTTAAATTAAAGATGCATCAAAATAAAACAATGATATAATAATTGCAACATTCAGGAAGAGATGGGGTAAAATGAAAAAGAAAATAGTTCTTGGGCTAAGTCAAGGAGAGGAGCATTGATCCAAGTGAGTAGATTGATTATGGCTTTAAACCACAATTGGTAGAAAGATGTTTTTTTTTTTTCCCTTAAGCAAGCTTGAATATATATATATATATATATAATAAGGAAAAATTACAACAAATAAGGAGGGTCCTACCTACTGTCAATGTACAGGATACTAGTTGGAATACAATCTAAAGGAATGCCACCAAACTTCAAGTTTGTAGCTGCCCATTGTACCACTGAATACGCAAACCTATTTTGGGATCTATCGATTTTTTTGAAGCTCCAATCTTTGCTTTCAATGAGCTTGCTATGTCTTCTGAAATTGGAGCAATTTGCCAAACAACAACCTCTTCAAAGATAGAAGAAATGACTAATTGAGAGTCGTCCACCATAAAGATAGAAGGATGGTTGAGATATTTCGCCAATTTGAGAGCTAATCTTGCTGCTAGAGCTTCTGCTATTACTAGAGTCGTGGTAGGATTTTCCTCAGTCCATAATTCTAAAATCTCCCCTTTTGTGTTACTGCTTACTGCTGAGGCTATAAAGAAAGAATTCTAACAGTGACATTGAAGGAGATACAAATTTGATTTTGGAGAGGTTTCTGCCACAATTTCTCAACTGAAACATTTTGTTTTTCTTTCCAAGCATGTAGATTTTTTTTATAAGAGTAGTTCAGCTGTTGCAATGCTTTTTGAAGGGAGAGGCTGATGTTGTTGTGAACTAAGTCATTCCGGAGCCTCCATATGAAATCTATAATCAAGATTGCAAATAGTCTAAAAGGTTGATCATCTTGCAAATTAAGGCCCAACTTTTGTTTGGGGTTTAAGAAGAAAATGAACCAATCGTTCATAGAATTTATAGTCAAGGAGTAGAGGTTTAAAAGCCATTTATGCTGACTCCATAGGATTCTAAAAATGGGACATTCAATAAAAAGATGCAAAAGGGCTTCTTCACTACCATCACAAAGAGGGCAGTTTGTTGTGGGGATACTAGAAATTGGTAGAAAGGTGTTGCAATTGACTATTCTAGTGTATTTCGCAAGAAAACTCCATTTCCATTAAATTCATATTCTCATTCAGACAAAGTAGGAGCATGACTAGATAACTTTAGTTGATAAAAAAAATAAAAAATAAAAAAAAGATTGTCTGATGCACAAAAAATGCACTGGCCATTGTATTGGCACGTGGGGCCCATGCACGGTTAACTATATTTTGAGGATCTGAGACCACATGTGTAGACATTGGAGGCGCGAATCTACAACAACCAGTGTGCTAGTCTAAAGAGAATGGGGAGAAAAGTTTTAGAGAGAGGAGGAGGAGACTATTAAAACTTTGTGGGAGTCGCCCTCTCGCTAAAGTTCATTAGAAGATGTGGAGATAGGATGTAATACCCCGTATTTACATGTATTTTTATTAAAAGATTATTTAAATTATTATAATTAATGGTTCTCTTTTTTTAAAATTTATTGTGTTCCTCATTGGATTATTTTATGATTTCTAAGTTGTGCAATTTATTTTAATGTACTTTCTTGATATTAATAATTTATTTGCATTTAAAATACTCTCCAGTTTAAATTATTTCATTGTTGGGCTTATTTGTTTATTTTTATTTATAATTAGTTGTAGTGTTTTTATTTATCTTTTATTTATTTTTATTGTGCCTTTTTATTTCTTGGATCTTTATTTTCGGATTAGGCTTTTTTTAGTGGGTTTTTCCTCTGTTTTAAGCCCAACCCGCGTGCCTTGTGAAGCCCAACCCATTGGTCTTCATTTCAACCCTCTCTCCCTCTTAAATGGTGCATTTTGGGTTTGGCCTTAGGGCTTTTATTTCTTTTCTTTTCCTTCTTCCTCTAGCCGCTGCTGCCTTCTTCATTTTATTTTCTCTTCTTCTCCTTCGCCGACAGCTCCTTCTCCTTCATTTCCATTTCTTTTCTTCTTGTTGTATTTCGATTTCTTCCCTCTGTTTTTGTGCGTGGTATCATTGCTTTTCTTCCCCTGCTTCTTCTCTATTTCCTTTTTTTTCCATCACCTGCTGCTTTGTCCTTGTCACGAGCCTCCATGTCGTCCATTTCTCTCTGCTTTTCCCTTGTTATTTTCAAAAATTTTAGCTTGTGAGACCCTTGCATTTCCATTTTTTTCCCCCATTTTCGTGCCCTGTTGTTTGGTTCCTCACCATGCCCTTATTTTCATCCCAAATCTGTGGGTTGCATTTTCGATTTCTTGGTGATTTATCTCCTTACTTTTCCTTTTTGTTTTGATCCTTTTCATGTTCTATTTTGCCCTCTGTCGTGCCTTGTTTTGGTCTAGAAACATGAACTTCATTTTGGGATTTTCTTATTGGTTTTATTCTTGTCGTAAGCTTCAGTTTGAACCATCATCTTCTAGTTTTTATTTTAGTAAATCAGTCATTTATTTCATGAAAATATCACTTCAAATTTCCTTATTTTCTTGACCTATTTGCAGTCCCAAAATTTGTGATTTTTTATAATTGATTTTCGGGCTCGCTTTTGGCGTTAATCGGGTGTTTGGGTGCTCGTTCTTACATATTTGCCTTTTTGCACTGTAAGTAATTTTTCAAATAACTTTTGAAATTTAAATATGTTTTGCACTAACAATTTTTTGTGATCTGGTTGGTTTTGCTAGCGTTGAGTCCGAGGAGTTTGGCGGTCGGTTGGATTGGAGGATGGAGTTGTTTGTGAGGTTAGATTGTACTTGGTATTTTTTATGTCTTGTTTGGGTTCATGATATACATTGCATAATTACATGCATGTTCATGTGTATAATTGAAAACTAGGTTTTCATGTGAGAAATTATTTTTTGAATGCATGTGTATCATAACCCCAAACCGAGATGGGGTATTATCTCAGTGGAGCTCCTTTAATCACTCGGGAGCGTAATATACTGAGTGATGTATTCTGGATTATAGACAACAACGGGATCAAACGGAATGGTAACGCTCTCATGCTGACCTCATGGAACCTCTGCTAACAAGGACTAGGGGATATTTGGCCATGAACGCGCTGGGCACAAAATTGAACATTGCTCGTTATGAAGCCACACTCACGGTCATTATTAGTGATGTGGCAAAGGGAGTCAGGGTGTGCAGATGATCCCTAAGGGCAATCATAGTGCATTCGGTTTAAAATTAGATAGTTGGTTTTGATAAATGGATTTATGAGAACCATTTTCTAGAAAAATATTAGATTTTTATACTGAGCCATTTTTTGGGAAAATGGCGGACGATACTGTTTATGAACTTGATTTTTGGTCCAAAATGGGAATTTGGCATGTGTTGGAAAATAATTATTTTTAGAAAATGATGATTTTTGGATCTCATGCATATTCATCATATGCGTGCATAATTATTGTTGCATGAATGTATAATCATCTCTTGACCTGTTTGGTTTATTACTTACTGATATTCGATATCCTACAGTATCATTTCATGATACCGTAAATTTTGTTACACATGATGAAGTAGAGCCTGAGAATGCGGCTCTGCAAGAGGAGCGATTTAGGATCACTTTCTCGTATTCTGAGATATCGTGCCCTTTATTTCTTTTCCTCCCTGTCCTAGTGCAAGAAACACAAGTTGGTTTTTTTGTTCATGCGATCACTAAAATCACGTAAAGTAACCTTCATGGAATTGGCATCATTGGGTGTTACCTCAATACTCAAGTTACAATGGAAAAAGTGTTAGAAAACATGTATAAGCAACTATCACTTTTGGAAAATGAGAAGGAAGAAATATTAGTGGATGACGAACTTCTATAGGAAACTATCTCAACAAGAAATAGATGCTTGCTCATCTTGTTGCTGACATAACGCCATTACAATAAGGAAGCCTTCAAGCAAACCTTGAGGAAAAATCTGGAGACCAGCAAGGAACATCTCTTTCAAGAACATAGGCCCAACAATGATCCTAGCGGAGTTCGAGAATGCACATGACCGAGACAAAGTACAGGTTGAAGTCCTTGATCTTTGGACAAAAACCTGGTCCTCATGAAGGAGATGGAAGGAGAGCTACAAGTAAGTAAAATTCATTTCCAAACAGCTTCCTTTTGGATTCGTCTGTATAATCTTCCTTTCCATGCTATGAATATATCTGTGGTAAAGATGATAGGGGCATCGCTGGGAGAGGTTGAGAAAGTAGATGCAGAGGAGAGGGGAGCGACATGGGGAGAGTTTCTAAGGCTTCGTGTCAAACTAGATATTACTAGACCTTTGATGAGGGGAAAAAATGTCAACCTCGGGAAACTGGGATCATTTTGGGTTCAGTTCGTATACGAATGTTTAACAACATTCTGTTATGTCTACGGCAGACTGGGACATGGCCATCAAGATTGCCCCCAATGGAAATCAAAGGAAACTAACTCAGGAACGGGTCTCCCGTTCAGACAATGGATGCGAGCAAGAGAATATGTGAGGAAATAGTGGGGGAAAAAGGAAATGACAACAATACTTCTCCACACCCAAAAGCCACGATGCCAGTGGCAGAACTTGACAAGGCAGAAACTATTGGGCAAACTCAAAAAGCACCTACAAGCTACACTAGTCCAGGATTTGGGGCAAGATTGGGAGAGGTTTCTCTAGTTAAATCAATCCCCAAAAAGCCTGTAGAGGGACACAAGAAACAAGTAGACAATAGCAAGGAAGTCAATGGTTTGGAAGGTAATCTTACAAGAAAATAAGTAGATACACTTAGTGACTCTAATTCTGGTAGGAGATGTACACTCAGCAAGCCTTATTTTGAACAAAAGGTCCCTACTCACAAGACAGTTGATACTGAAGGGAAACTATTGAACTGTCCTCTAGGCCATGCTGATACCAGCCTCAAATCAACCTCCGGAAAAAGGTGGCTAAGGACTCAAAAGATACCTACTCTCTTAATAGTGCATCACATACTCACCCCAGCAAACAGAAATCAGAAGAAAGGAGGACTAGGACAGGATATGTTCAACCATGACAGCAAACAGAAAGGCCAAAAAAAAAATAGAAAATTGTTTTCAAAGGCAAGAAAAACACAATGGAGATATTGGCGGAGGCTAGAGTTCAACCCCGCCGGGAGCCATGAAAATGATAATTTGGAACACTCAGGGGCATGGAAACCCAAGGGGTGTTCGAGCCCTCCGTGATCTTATTAGAAGGAAAGATCCCAATGTAGTCTTCTTATAAGAGACTAAACGAAATAATAAGAGAATGCAAGCTATAAAATGTAGGGTGGGCTTTGACTGCTGCCTAACTATTGACTGTGAAGGAAGAAGTGGTGGATAGGCCATGTTATGGTTCTCGGATATTAACCTCACAATAACCGGCTACTCTAATTCACATATTAGTACCTACATCACATAGGAAAATGGCATTAACAAGTAGTTCATAACGAGGGTGTATGGTCAACCTGAGGCTGCAAGAAGAACGAAAACTTGGAACTTCTTGAGAGCTTTAAAAAGAACTGAAGATAATGAGGCATGGTTGGTCCTAGGAGATTTTAATGAAATACTTTGTAGGGAAGAAAAAAGGGGTGGGAGAGAAATGACAGATGACAGATTGCAGAATCATGATGGATGATTGCTCTCTAAAAGATCTAGGATATGAGGGCATTCCTTTTACTCGGTGTAACAAAAGAAGTAACATGGAAAATATAAGTGAATGTCTGGACAGATCCCTAGCTAACTGGGCACGATACAACTTATAGCCAATGGTAAATGTTATTCATGGGAATGCAGCATATTCAGACCATATACCAGTTATTGTGAATCTGCAGCGAGGTGAACCAAATAGAAGAGGCATAAAATTCTTTTGTTTTGAGGCTATGTGGACTAAGAACGTAGGTTGTGAAAGGATAATTGAAAACTGATGGAGGAACACTACAACTCACTAACTTTGCAGCTCTAATAAAATTCACACAGTTGCAATAAACAACTATCCACATGGAACTATAAGGAATTTGGACAGATTCAATCAAACATCAAGAAAGCTAGAGAGGCCTTTTTTACTCTCTAAAACTTTGATCCAAATGGCTTGAGAATAGAAGATCTACAAGAAGCTAGGGCCAACTTACAATCCTAGCTAGAAAAAGAAGAGATCATGTAGAGTCAGAGATCAAAAGCCCTTTAGCTAAAGAATGGGGATAAAAACACTACTTTTTTTCACCACAAGGCATCTTATAGCAGAAGAAAAAACTATATTGCTAGAGTAATGGATGAAAATGGAGTTTGGAAAATCCCGCTAATAGAAACCAAGTCATTTTGGACTATTTTCAAAACATTTATACCACAACAATCCATCAATCTGAGGAAAGGCTTGAAGCTGATTGCTGGAGTGCATTAGAGGGGTGTGTGACAACAAATATGAACCAAAGACTCAACAATCCCTTCTCCGAAGAGGAAGTTAGCAAAGTTGTACACCAGATGCATCCTACTTTTGCACCTGGCCCAGATGGTATGGCCCCTCTTTTTTATCAATCTTATTAGAAATATGTAAGAAAATTAGTTACCTCTGTAGTGCTTACTGCACTGAATTCTGGTCATTTCCCTAGTAACATGAACCATACTCTTGTTACCTTAATCCCCAAGAAAAAAAAAAAAAATAGCTGAATTCGCCCTATAAGTTTATGCAATGTGACTTACAAACTAATAGCAAAGGTCCTTGCCAATAGACTCAAACTTATTTTTGTAACCTCATTTCAAATTTCCAAAGTGCTTTTGTAACAGGTCATTTGATCACTAATAATATTCTATCATCACATGAAATTGTTCATTTCTTAAACCAGAAAAGGTGGGGGAAAAATGGGTTTATGTCCATCAAAGTAGACATGAGTAAGGCATATAACAGACTTGAATGAGATTTTTTAGAAACAACAATGAAGAAGATGAGGTTCAATCTGAAATGGATAAAGTTGCTCATGACCTGTGTAAAAATAGTTTCTTACTCAATTCTTATAAATGGAGAACCAAAAGGGCCAATCAAGCCTTCGAGAGGCCTAAGGCAACGGGACCCTTTAACCCCATATATTTTTCTCTTTGGAACTAAAAGCCTCATAGCCCTACTCAAATAGGCTGGAGTAAACAAAAAGATCACAGGCATAAGGATCTGCAATTAACTACCTACTATTTATGGATGATAGCGTGATGTTTTGGAAAGCCACAATGCAGGAAAATACCCATGTCCAACAACTCCTTGAAACCTATGAGAAGCTCTCAGGTCAAAGAATCAACATAACCAAAATATCTATGATATTTAGTAAAAATGTTAGTGAACCCCAACAGAAGGAAATCATGGAATTTTGGGGCCTTCAAAGGGTTACTCAACATGACAAGTACTTGGGACTACCACCTTTGGTAGAAAGGGTAAAGAGGGCTACCTTCTCAAACATCAAGCACAAAGTTTGGGTGAAGCTACAAAATTGGAAGGACAAGTTGTTATCACAAGAGGCAAATGAAATACTCATCAAGGCAGTAGCTCTATCCATTCTCACATTCGCCATGAGTTGTTTCAAACTTTCTAACTCTTTATGCCATGAATTAGAACAATTAATAGCTAAGTTCTGGTGGGGACAGCAGAGAATGAACATAAGGTGCATTGGGTAAGCTAGAAAAAAATGTGCTCTCCCAAATCAGAGGGAGGGATGGGTTTTAAAGACCCTAAAGCTTTCAACAAAGCCCTTTTAGCAAAGTAAGGGTGACACATAATGCAAGAGGAATTCTCTCTTCTACACAAATTATAAAAAGTAAAATACTTTCCACATAGAAATTTCTTTGAAGCAGGGAAAGGGCAGCAACCCTCGTATGCATGGAGAGGGATTTGGGAGGCAAGAAAGGCACTACAACAAGGCTGCAGATAGAGGGTAAGTAATGGAAAATCGATTAACATATGGTCTAAAAAATGGATCCCAAATGTGAGCCCTGAGAGGATGAGATAAGAGGAACAAATAGTACATTCAAAATGCAATTATCTCTTACCTTATCGACCAGCATACAAAATGGTGGGACATCAATAAAATCAAACAAATGTTCCAACCACAGGTAGCTGCAGCCATCTATAGAATCAAGATGGGAATTGAAGAACATGCTGATAAAATGACATGGAGTGAAATTACAAATGAGAAATTCAGTGTGAAGAGTGCATACAAGCTGATAGTAGAGAAGGGCAAGCCAAACAATGAAGGGGAAAGCTCAAGCGCAGAAAGATACAAAAAAGTTTGGAAGAGCTTATGGAAGCTAAGAGTACCAACCAGAGTTAAAATCTTCACCTAGAGGGCTTGTAAAGAAAGATTACCCACCAGATGCAATATGAAGCAGTGCAAGGTTTTGACAGATCCCCTCTTGCCCTTTTTGCCTACAATTCCCAGAGGATGTTGTCTATGCACTGGTCCATTGCGTGCAATTACAACAATGATGGCAAACTATTCCATTAGCCCATCATGTGTCACCTAGCACACGCCATCTTAACTTTGTTGAGCTCATCTGTCAGGCATTGGAAAAAGGTCAAAAGGAGGAACTAGAATTGTTGATAATTTTGGGGTGGAGTTTCTGGTTCAGAAGAAATCATATGGTCCATGAGGGGAAATGTCAATCACCAACCCAGGCATTAAAGCATGCCATGTCCCTTCTCAAACTCCATCAAGACATGCAGTACCCTCCTGAAAAATAGTCACATTCTCAATTGCACTAAAAGAAACCTCCCCCAAAAGTGTTAAAGCTCAATGTTGACGATGCCATATTCCAAGACCAACATAGACCTGGAGCGGAAATAATCCTTAGAGATGCAAATGGAGATATGATTCTTGAAGCTAGCAAAAAGGAGGCGATGGTAAATGACCCAGTAGAGGTAGAATTAACAGCCTTGTTAAAAGGCCTGCAACTTGTGTCACTGTTGGGTATTGAGGAGCTCATCATTGAAAGTGACTTGATGGTTATGGTAACACAATTGAAATAAGAGGAAGAATCATGGTCTTCTTTGGGAAATGGAGACAAAAAGACTGATGACCCATTTTTACACTTGCAACATCCAACATGCAGGGAGACATGGTAATGAAGCAGCACAAAGGTTGGGAAGATTGGCAAAAAACATAGATGATGTAATGATATGGATGAACTCTTAATCTTGACTTTATTCAGCAAAATGTATGGGTGGATAAGTTTGTAACAATTTAACTACTTTTAATGAAGGTTTTGTATCTAGTTATCCAAAAAAAAAAAAAAATCAGCCCTTTATTCCACAAAAATATCACTTCAAATTTCCTTGTTTTCGTAACCAATTTTCAGTCCAAAAATTTGTGATTTTTGGTGATTGATTTTCGGGCTCGCTTTTAGCATTAACCAGGTGCTTGGGTGCTCGTTCTTTTAGATTTGCCTTTTTGCACTATAAATAATTTTTTAAATAAATTTTGAGATTTAAATATATTTTACACTAACAATGTTTTTTGGTCTAGTTGATTTTGTTGGACGTTGAGTCTGAGGAGTTTGGGGGTTGGTTAGATTGAAGGATGGAGTTGTTTGCGGGTTGGATTGTGCTTGGTATTTTTTATGTCTTCTTTGGGTTCATGATATACATTGCATAATTATATGCATGTTCACGTGTATAATTAAAAACTAGATTTTCATGTGAGAAATTATTTTTTGGGTACGTGTGTATCACGATCCCAAGTCGAGATGGGTTATTATCTCGATGAAGCTACTCTAGTTATTCGGGAGCGTAATATACTGATTGATGTCTCTTGAGTTACCGATGGGCGACAACAGAATCAGAATGGATGATAACACTCTCGTGCTAACTCCAAAACGCCTCTGCTGGTGGGGGTTAGAGGATGCTTAGCCACGAACCCGCTGTAAACGGAATTGGGCATCGCTCGTTACGAAATCATAGGCACGGTCATTATCCGTGGTGTGGCAAAGGGAGTCAGGGTGTGTAGATGATCCATAGGAGAGATTATGATGCATACGGTTTAAAATTAGATAATTGGTTTTGATAAATGGATTTATGATAACTATTTTATGGAAAAATTGTGAATTTTTATACTGGGCCATTTTCTAAGAAAATGGCGGATGATATTTTTTATGGACTTGATTTTTAGACCAAAATGGAATTTTGGCATATGTTGGAAAATAATTATTTTTAAAAAATGATAATTTCTGGCTCTCATGCATATTCATCATATGCATATATAATTATTGTTGCATGAATATATTTTCATTTCTTTGGTTGTTTGGTTTATTACTTACTGAGATTCATAATATGATGTTATTCAACATCCTGCGGTATCATTTCATGGTATGGTAAATTTTGATGCAGATGACGAGGTAGAGCCTGAGGATATGGCTCTGCCGGAGGAGTGATCTGGGATCACTTTCTCGTGTTTTGAAATTTATTTCCCACTTTTGGTTATTGCATTTTGGCTTTATCATGTTTTATTGGACAACTGTAATACTTTTTGAAACGCTTGTATTTAAGTGAATTTGTATTTAACAATTTTGGTATTTAGTTGATTGATTTTAATTTATTCGTTGCGTCTTTTGTCTTACACATGTTGTATGTGCACAGACTTAGCACTCGTCGTTGGGGTGTGTAACCCATGTTATCATCATCCCGATACCTCGATTTCCACATGTCCTTACGTGAGAGTTTGGGGCATCACATAGGGTAGCTATCACTATCATTACGAAGGTAGCAACAAAGAACGTCTTTCCAAGGCTATAGTATGGATAGAAGTGTTTGGAAGAGATGATTAATGAAGATTTTTTTCCAAGTCCAAAATAATGCAATTTGTCAAAAACATTATATACCACATGGATTACTACCTTTTTTAATTCTATAAGGAGATATAACAAAGTTGGCAATACTCTTAGCATCACTCTCTAGTAGATGATAATAATTAAAATAGTATTCTAAATGATGTCTTTTTTTCTTAATTTCGGAGTGAGAAATTTAAAGTATTCAGAATCACTAATCTAATTTCATGTTTTAAAATAGCTAATCAAAAGTTATTTATCTATTTTAATGAGTGGCTTTTGAAAAATATTTATATTAACTATAAAAAAAAGTTCTATTATGAAGCAGCTTCACTATTGCACACCCATTGTAAGTGGAAAACCAAATTTGTTGATCTACATCTCAAGTCACCCATTTTAAAATAAAAGGAAAAAATCAAAAATCAAAAAGCTTTGAACATGCAGACTCACTCTCCATTTTCTCCTCCCTCCCCCCCACCCCCACCCCTCATTCGTGTCTGAAGCTCTCAACCTCTAGTCTAAGTTTGAAGCTCTCTCCCTATTCATGTTTGAAGCTCCATTCTTCTAAAGGTCCATTTTTCTAGAGAGATGTTCTTCTCTCTTTTTAACTCAAAGCAGTTCGAATGCCAATCAAATTGACATTTTTTAGATATCATTTGGTAACCTACTTCATAAATATATATATTGTCTTAATCTAGATTGATACTCTCAATTTAGGGGATTGTAAATTCGATTGCGCTTGAAAGAGAAATGCTAGATTTCTTTTTTCTCATTTACTTTTGGTTCATACAATTTTTGGGTTATTATTGTATAACGGAGGAACTAAGCAGAAACAATAAAGTAGCTGATTTGGGAAACCATATTTTAAGGGTTTGGGTAACAATCCGATTCTTATTTAGGGTGTGATATTTGATGATTTTGCTGTAAGAAAATGTGATTTGGTTGCTAGAAATGGCTAAGTTTGGAATGTTAGCATTGCTATGCTCGTGATTGAGTTTTGATAAATAGGAATTTTATTGTCAAAAATTGGTAATTTGTGTTGAGAAAATTGTGATTTAAGAGTGTTAGGGTTGTTATTACCATCATTTGTATTGTTAAAGAGAGGTATTTTTTGTTGTTAGAAATTGTGACTTGGGAGTGCGAGGGCTATTAGATATTTGGCATAGAATTTGGTTTGTGATTAAGATTGTTAGGGCTGCTATTTGACTTGTGCTATGGTGATTTTGCTTATTTTTAGAATTGATTCAAACTTTGTTTATAATTTTCATTTCAATGAAATTACCAATTTGTTAGTATGGTTTGAAATCACTTCTAAAGACCTTGCAAACTAACAAAAAATTGAGGAATGAAATTTTATGCTTGCTCGAAGAATAACATGGTAAGGCAGATAATTTTAATTAGTCAAATTTTCGGTTTCTTGAGTTGAATTATATTTTTTAGATTTTGTTTGTACAAACTATTTTATTTTTGAAATCCTTGAATTGTATATCGCGAAAAGCAAGATGCCAATTCTTATATGAGTAAATATGCTTCAATTGATAGAGGATAAAATCATGACGAGATAATGCAATGTGGAAGAGGGTGGATAATGTATGTTGCAACTCAGAGAAAAAAAAAAAACTAAAAGAGAAAGAACAATGTTCACAAAGTTAAGGATGAACTTTGAAATCAAAGGCTAGAGACTAGATTTGCACGTATATTATTGTGTCTATACTGGGATTTATCCATTGTAATAGTTTATGCCTGGTTCAAATCAAATATAAGGCACATTTAAATTGGTCTTATAGCATAAAGAAGTCCCATTTTATATGATGTTTATGTTAGTGTTAAATGGTTGATTCAGATTATATTTGTTAGGGGTGAAAACCAATGGTTTCGGTACGGTTTCGGTACGGTTTCGGTCCAAAATTAAAACTAAATCGATAGCTACTATGTATGGATAAAATGGCCAAAATCGGTCAATAGAGATGTAGGAAACCAATGATGTCGATTTCAATGTGATCTTGGTCAATTGTCGGTTTCCCTTCAACATTGCAACGAACCTTAGAAATGGAGATGCAAATCACGATTGTACAATGAGAGAGAGAGAGAGAGAGAGAGAGAGAGAGAGAGAAGGATAAGAGAATGGAGTATTAAACCTAAATTGAAAAAGTGTCGTTTCATTCTAAATTTTTTTCTAACTAATACGTGTAAAACAACGACATTTTAAGTGAAACATCGTCATTTTATCTAAAATATATAATAAAAAAATATAATTTATATAATCGATCGGTTCAACGGTCTGGCCCAGCTTCAAATTGGGATAGACCGGCCAACGGAGGTTTTGACATAAAATATATATTAAAAAAATATAATTTATATAATCGGTTAGTTCAACTGGTGTAACTTCAAATCGGGACCAAATTGGCCAACAGCGGCTTTAACATAATCCTACCACTAGCCGACCAATTCTATACCAGTCCTATGCTTTGGCGGCCGGTCTGAGATGGTTACGGTCGATTTTAATGATTTTTGTACACTCTAGTATTTTTAATGATATATTGTCTATATTATCAACTTTTGGGTTATTTATAATCATCCTTATGTTATAGATTTTTTATTTATCTATGTTCCATCTAGTTCATATTAAATTTGCCTGGATGGAAGGTGATGGTTTAAAGCTAATCAATGTCACAAATAATGGAGAATCACGAGAAAATTGGAGAAGTGTTGATATGATTAAGGAAGTTAGAAAGGTACTTCATCACTTCATCAAAATCTAAAATAACAAATGAAGTGGATTCTTAGGAAAGCAAATGGAGAAATATACAATATTACTCAATGGGTGGCTAGGGAACTTGTTTTTGGTTGCTTTAATATGTCCCAAGCACATTATCATTAGAGAGGAAGTATTCAACCCCCCCCCCCCCCCCCCCCCCCCCCCCCAAAAAAAAAAAAAAGGAATTCAGTTTTAACTTAAATGTAAAGCCTTGCTAGTAAACATGAGAAATATAGACTTGAACTTTTTCCAGCAAGGATGATAAATAGATATTCTTACAACAAGCACATTGCAAATTATCATAACATAACAATATTGTCATAAATTTAGAATAGGATTTGAAAATTACATAAGACAATACAAACTACAAAACATCATTGGATAAAAAATTACTTAAGCGATAACATCATTGTTACATATTTTTCATTTAATTATCCTAACAACTCCTCATCGCTTGAAATTCTTGCTTGTGTGACATTATTGTCTTCGATTCCAAGCACGACACCATGCTCACTTTTACTTACCGAAGTCAGCAGAATCTCACTTATATTAGTTTCATCATTAAAGATTTTCCTACAAGTCTAAATTATAAGAAAAACAAACATATCTATTAGAAAAAGAACTATATAGTTTTTCAACAAGATATATATACATGTTGCAAAGAAAATATGTATGCTGTAACTTTTTTTTTCCTCATTCTCTTGTTTACAACCTCATCACCTTCACAAAAAGATGGCCATCTGGCTCAGAATTTCCCTCCAAAATTCTCCTGATACCCTTCATTAGCAGTATAGTAATATTTGAGTAGCAGTCCATCAGTCGGAAGCAATTGTCTATATTAAACTCAATATTATTTGGTTCTGGCCATGCCAACCTTAGCCTAGTCTAGCTTGGCTCCATCGATCCCTGTCGCAAGTTCTATAATTTCAGGGAGAATGGTAATTGAGATTATTAAGTGAAATTTATCCACAAATATCAATAAATAAGCTACTAATTGAATACATATGCATGCATGACAGTAAAACAGCATGGATGCATCGTGACATGAACATGAATATGCATGACATTACTTGGCAAATAGTATGACATTTGCTTAACTTAAGATATAATTTGATTGCACATGGACGTGATATGACTCAATTGATCTGAACTTGACATGAATTGAAATTGACATGAGCATATACATGTTTGATTAAAAGTTAACTTTGGATGTTATACGGGTCCTTTTGAGCCGTGTACTCCTGCTAGTACCACATCACATCACAGACATATGAGTTAGTTATGAATATGTCATGATAATGGAAATGATAAATGAGGTTGGCACCATCGAAGTTGGGTGCTTGACTTCACTCTGTAAACAAGTTACTTAAGTCTCATTCGAAACTTGTTAATCTTTACATTGTCAATTCAGAGAATTTTACACCAGTTAAAACACTTCAGCTTGTACAATAGAGTTCTACTAGGATAACACTCTATTCTAAAACTTGGGATCATAATATATATAAAAGACTCAAACTGACTTTGAAAATATTTTTTTTCATAACACGCAATCATTATAAGTTAGCCTCTAAATTAGTCCAAGTGTATTTATGTATGTGAGGTGATTAGGGGTGGGGTGCTCGGTTGCTTGCTCGTTAGGGGCAAGTAGTAGGCCTACTTTCCTCACCAAGAAAAAAGCAACTACGAGGGTTATCATGATGTTGTTACTAAGAGGTAGCATAAATATTTTTTAAGTTTAAATTAACAGTGTTATTTTCTTAATTGACCAGCCTCAAATATTTTTTTATTTTTTTCTTGTTCTTGGAAATTAATCTATGCTAATACGGAGTCATATCAATTTCCTAATTATGTTTCATTTATTATTGTATTTTAAAAAAATCTTTCTATTTAGTCAATGTTTCAACTTCTTTTTAGTAAAATTGATGGTACCTAAATAGTTTTTTTTGGATTAAGGTTACTTGCAATTTGTGCAATCTTTATTTGAATATGACTTATTTAATATTAGTACGTTCAAGTTCAAGTAGAGATAAACAAACAAGTAAGGCTCAAACTGCTTTTTTAAAGAAAAACAATTTTTTTTAATTAATTAAAAATTTATAAATTACATCATAAATTTGAACAATTTGATTTTTCAAACAAATTGTTTTACAACAAAACTTAGTTATAATACAAATTAACTGAAGTTTTTATATTTAAATATAATACAAAACTAAAATTGATAAAAATAAAAATAAAAACTTAATATATAAGGCATACAATAGATGAATCTTTTTTCTTTCATTACAATCATTCAATAACATACCTTTTAGATGTATAAATATTAGCACATATATACAGTCACAATATACCTTATCATTTTTCTGTAATACAAGAATACCCATCTCTATAATAAAAATGCGAGTTTGGGAGCTAGAGCATAGGAATTTATGCAATGGCTTAAACCAAAATGCCCCTCTACAGCTCTCATGTTGGACTGAAATACCCTTGCTACAAATATTGATTTAACCAAATGTCCTAGTTATAGTGCTTGGATTAGGCTAAATTGCCCTAGTACACATTCAAATAGACTAAAATACCCCTACAACAAATCAAATTAGACAACAATACATATAATCCAAATCAAACCAACTGATAAAAGAATCAACTTGAAATCTCCACAACTACAACTCTAAATCTCCGTTTGAGATCTCAGTCAATTATAGATCTCAATGAAATATACAACTCCATAAATACTCATATATAAACATGTTATCCTTATCTTAAGGATTGGACAATCAAAAGGAAGGGTTCATCAAGGACTTCAACTCGTTGTTTTCTCATTTTAAGACTAA
Source organism: Carya illinoinensis (assembly GCF_018687715.1). Lineage (NCBI taxonomy): Eukaryota > Viridiplantae > Streptophyta > Magnoliopsida > Fagales > Juglandaceae > Carya > Carya illinoinensis. The sequence goes on from NC_056753.1 coordinate 8,086,247, forward strand.
TATCTTCATATTAGACTGCTAAACAAACACACCTTATCATTTTTATAGAATAATACAAGAATACCCATCTATATACTAACAGTGCGAGTTTGGAAGCTAAAGCATAGAAATTTATGTAATGGCTTGAACCAAATGCCCCTTTACAGCTCTCATGGTGGATAGAAATACTCTTGCTACAAATATTGATCTAACCAAAGTGTCCTAGTTATAATGCTTGGATTAGGCTAAATTTCCCTAGTACACATTCATAGACTAAAATACCCCTACAACAAATCAAATTAGACAATAATACATATGATCCAAATCAAACCAGTTGATCAAAGATCTAACTTGAAATCACTACAACTACAACTCTAGATCTCCATCTGAGATCTCAGTCAATTATAAATCTCAATGAAATATACAACTCCATAAATACTCATATATCAACATATTATCCTTATTTTAAGGATTGGACAATCAAAAGGAAGAGTCCATCAAGGACTTCAACTTGTTGTTTTCTCGTTTTAAAACTCTTATTTTCATATTAGACTGCTAAATAAATCATTGGAATATAAAAATTTTCTCGTTAAGTTTTTCGGCCTCACTTGTTCTAGACTATAACCACTAAGAAAATGTGAAGATAGATGATGAATACTGGGTACCAAGAGTTTCTAGTTCATAAATGGCCTTATAATTTAACTCATTAGTGAGTTCTATTTCCTGGTGTACCATGACACATATGGTAGATGTCGAGAAAATTGATAATTGGGGTGTAGAAATCCTTATATATTAATCAAAAGAGTTGTTGGAAGAAGATTGTTGAGCCATTACTAAAAAAGAAAATCTGCAGAGAAAGAATGTATATTGATTATAGATATGTGAAGAAGAAGATTGAATGCAAATTTGATAAGCCAAAAATTGTATTTTTAAATATAAATCTAAGCACAAGACAAAACATCCTATCTTTTTATATCTCAATTGGTCAATGTTACAAGATATGCTGGACTTATTTCGTAAAACATTATTTACTAGGCCAACGGAATTAAATACATCTTGTCCCTCCATTTTTTCTAATCTTCTCAAAATATCATTTTTGTCTTAAATGTTGAGCCTCTGCCATTATCCACTCATGATGGCCTTGAACTTGAGCTCTCTCGCTTCCCAACTCCTTTACTTCCCAGCTCCTTTACTCACGGTTGAAGCTCAACAGCATACGATTTCATAAAAATTTTTAACTTTTTGTTTTTTCTATTTTGACATTTTGTTTTTTCTATCTTTATTAACAAACATTTGACACAATTCAAAATTTTGAATGTTAAGCTGATCAAACCCCCTCACTCTCGCTAGTAATTTTTGAGATATGGTTGTAACAGAGGTAATATATTGAGCATTGAGAGTCATTGATTTTGCAATAACCTCAAAATCAGTCATACAAATCAAGTTTCTTCTTGCTTTTATCATGTCGTTAATAGCCTCAGTGGAGAAAACATGTAGTTGATGTATGAAGGATTCCTGATTTAAATGTGGGACCTTATTTGAAAAAAATTGTTTGACTATAAAAATTGTTTTGGATTAGCAAAACTAGATCAAGAAACAATGTGAGAAATTGATTTTCTCATGAGAAATTGATGGGAAAGGATGATCATTTTAAGCAAAAATCTAGACACTACAAGGATTTAGGCCTTTTGCAGCATTTTTTTATTTTGTTGCAATTAAAATCGTTGCAATAGATATACTTTGGCAGTGAAATATTTTCCCTTGCAAACTTTTCACATCGACATACGGTTTAATGAAGCAGGGTGCTTCATTAAACTTTTTGCAGTGAAATAATAATCTATAGCAGCGAAAACATGCCTTGGAAGAATTAAAAACTTGTTGCAGCAGAGTAATATCGTTGCAATAGGCTCTGGGCGCCAAATCCCACTTTGTTACCCCCGAAATCACTTTGTTACCACGCGAGTACCATCTCCACTTCGAGCCTCTTGCCCATTTCTCCTACCTTTAGTGCCCAGGTGACCGATTAACAGAAATACACTGGGGTGGAAATCTAGCTCCATCGTCGACTACGACAACGGGACCCTAGAACGTGCACCACTTCATTTCCCTTCCGCGGCAGCTACGGTTCCCGTTTCCTCCCCATCTCGCTCTGTGTGTGTCTGATTTCTGTCGGAGTGATTTGGGACACCGATTTCTGTTTGAATCGGTAGTTGACATTGTTGAACCAATATATATTTTTTAGCAACTCCAAATACTACTGTGGCGTGAACTTCACAAAAAATAAATTGCGTCATTTAGGACAAATCGCTATAAATAAGTATTTGGTTCCTTGTATGACTAGAAATTTATTAATCATGGACAGGTTTGGTTGGCTCCTTTTAGTTTCTTGGAGGAGAGTGTTGCCCTGAATTCCCCACACATTGCTGCAATTGTCTTGAAGTTGTTCTGGCCTGATCTACAATGCCCAGGTGCACATGGTATGATTATTATATACACTATATGAAGAGCAGGATAGCTTGAAATATATAAGAGAATGTAGTGACGGTTTGATCTAATGTTTAGAAGTTTATTTAGTAGTTTGTAAGTTGTAACTTCTTGGTTCCAATATACCACCCCATGTATACATTAATGTGAATTACTCTTTTGGATTTAGATGAATGAATGAGTGTGTTTGCTTAAAAAATGTTGCAAGGAATGGATGTGTATAATTTAATATGCTTTTTCTTATTAATAGTTTATAATAATGAGTGCATTTGGATGGATCATGTTTCAGGATTTTCTATTCTTTAGACTAACGGCTAAGCAGTTGCTATTGAAATTCTAGAAACCAACGTTGTGATCATTGGCATGTAGGTGAAAAAGATTTGTCCTAAATTGGACTATTAATTAAGTGCAGTATTTTTTTTTATTGAAACAAAATTAATAACATAGTATCATCTGGTTGCTTGGGCATAAAAAGCATTAGATTTTAAATTAATTAGTCACTAAATTAGACTTCTAAATAATTTAGTGACTTATATATATATATGTATACCCCCACGCCGTAAGCAGAAGCGGAAAAGAGGGGAAAAAAAATTCACCATTCTGATAATTGCAGTGTTTTATTTATTGCTGCAAAATCACACATCAAAGTTTTCAAAACGCTACAAAAGATATGTAAAACGCTGAGATAATCCAATTGCAGCGTTTTTTGTTACGTTGCAATATCTTAGAACGATTTGATAAAAGTATCAATTTTTTGTAGACTACAGGCTTTTGCAGCGCATTATAGATATTTGCAGCGATGTAATGACGTTGGAATAAATTATTAAAGCAACGAAAAAAAAGATTGTTGCTTCTGCCTTAGGCCTATTTGCAGCATTGTATAATATTTTTGCATCGATATTTTTACGTTGCTACTGATCTCAAAGGCAGCGCACATACGTATATGTTGCATTTGTAATTGACCAGTTGCAGCGCTGAAGGAGCTATTGCAGGGATTTACAGGCGTTGTAAAAAATAACAAAAGCAACAACAACAATATAACGCTGCTGTCTACTAATATTATTGCAGCGAAAATTTATATAAAAGCAAGGAAAAAAAACGCTGCTATTAAGCTTTTGCAGCGTTTATGACCTACCAGTCAGATGGTTTTCGCAGCGTGGTATTTTGGTATCTGCAGCGACGAGAAAACGCTGCAAAAGAAATTAACCGCAACGTTTTTCATGTTGCGCTGCAATCGGTCAAAAATGAAAAGTTAATAGTGGCGACCATGCAAGGAAGGTTGGAACGCTGCAACTAATGTATTGCAGCGTTTTTAGGAGGTATTTGCAAGGATTTTCGGCGCTGCAAAAGGCCTAAATCCTTGTAGAGCTTTCAAACCTTTACAAAATTTCCTTTGTTAAAACTATCAAGCGGATTTGAATATCTTTCTACACTAAGCCGACAAAGTTAGCCACATAAATATGTAGAATTTGTTTATAATAGAGCAGCTCCAATTATTTACCTCTCTACAATTTCTATAAGGCCTATTTCCTTTGTGCATTGGTTATGGTGATCAATTTTTATGATGCTAGAAGGAGAAAAGTTCATAATAGAACATTAACATGATTTATGTTTTTTATATCGGGATATTTGCTAATATTTGACTTGGTTTAATATCCCTTGAATGATTAAGCTTGATACATGATTAATTGTCATTTTCACATGTGCATTAGATGTTGAGAATTTTAAAAAGAGAATAATGTTTTTTTTTACATATGCAAAAAATAGAAGTTTTTATTTGAAAATTTTAAAAAGTGATTGACACCATTTTCGACATATGCAAAATGTTGAAGTTTTTGTTTGAAAATTTTGAAAAATGAATGGTGTTGTTATTGATAATTTCAAAAAGAATAAAACTTTTACCTGAAAAATTTGATAAATGAATTATTCTCAATTTTGACATATGAATATTTATAAATTTGAAAAGGAAGTCTCACAGGTCTATAAATAGCTCATTTGAGATCTTTAAAATCACACAGCAACTACAAGTTTTATAACATTCATTCATCAAAAGTTCTCAATGTCTCTTTTTTAACATTGAGTTTTAGGACTTGTTCATTTTGAGAGAGATATAATGTGCGCCATATTATTTCATTTCACTCAATTGATGAGTGTACTTTGATAAACTACCCATCATCAGCTTTTGTATAAATATTAAAAGTGTGTGTATAACTTTTCTGAGTAGTAGAGTAAAAGTTCTATACATAATAGTTGAATCACTACTTTTAAGGTTATTGAAGTGTAGGTTTTCTATATAAATTCTTTGAAGTAGTATTGCTCATTGCTCGAAAGTGTAATAGGTTTCTATCTCATATTAAGGAGGTTGACTATGAATTTGAAAATTCTTAAGGGATAGCTTAAGGTGAGAATGTAGATAGTGGGATTCGACCTCGTTAAAATAGCAAGTTTAATTTTCTCTCACCATTTCTCTTTATATATAATACTGTCTACTATTTATTTCACATTTTATATTGTGTATTTGATATATAACTGCTAATATTTTAAAAGTAAATCCAATTCATCCCTTTTTGAGATAGTCATTTGGATAACAGAACAGACACAAATTCTCATCTTTATCTAAAAATATGAAGATAATTGGTTTGAGAATTATCAAGACCAAATCAATGAGTGGTGTCCTGGGTATGAGAACCATTGACCCACTATGATACACGCACAATCAAAAGTAGACTAACAACAATGCACTGTCGATATCAACCATAGATAGATAAACCCATGACAATGCCTTGGGTCCAAATATACTAGTGATGAACCATGACGCTATTGTGTGTCCATATTGACTTAAAAATAGACCATTTTGCCTTCCATGATGCTTGAAGGGGCGAAGAACATTTTTCCTCCATGGCACTCACTGAGGTGAAAAATATTTTTGTTCTCACACGTTCGCCTAGGTAATGAGTACTTTTGTTTTTCATAATGCTTGCCTGGGAGGGGAGCACTTTACATTCCACGGTAACACTTTCATTTTCTATGATATTCATTGAGGTAGTGAGCACTTTTATTTATGTAGTGTTCACATGGGTTGCAAGCACTTTTACTCTATATGTTGCTTTCCATAAGTCGATATAGCAAGGTTCATGCTTCTTCATTGTGCTTGACGAGGTGATTAACATTGTACTTTATCCAAAGTACTTGTTGAGGTGACAAACATTTTTGATCCCATAATATTCACATGATATTAAACCTAATCTTAATATTTGGAAATAAATTATTTACAAAGTCAAAAAAGTCAGATTGAAAAATATTCTCTTCCGATACCCTAAATGTTGCTTTTCCCTAAAATTTAGATTTTACATTTAGGCTATATTTGGTTAGCCAACCTAACTCAACTTATTTTATCTAATCATTACAATTTTTTTAACTTTTTCAACTTTCAATACAAAATATAATAAATAATTCAATTTTTTCAAAACCCAACAAAATTCTTTTAAATCTAATAATAATAATAATATTAAAAAATAATATTTTAAATTTTCATCTCAACTCAATCCACTATCAAAATCGGTCGATTTTCTCCAAATTTATACTTCATCGAGTTCCCTATTTTAAGGGATATGTTTAAGATGTGAACAATGACTCTTTATATTTGGAGAGCTAGTGTTCATCCTCTAAATCCTTTAATACATATATGTATATATATATATATATTTTATAGGGAGTAGTTAAAGATATAGAAATAAAGTAGTAGAAATAATAATAAAGAAAAAATAAAAAAAATTATTTTGATAGAATAAAGAAAATATTAAAAATGAGATATAAGAGTTTTTTTTTAAAAAGAATAAAATTTAACAGAAAATAAAAAAAAAAGTGTTTTTTAACTAAAGTTTAAGAAAAATTATAAGAAAAGCAATGGGAATCTCCAATAGATGCTGCTGAACCAGAATTGTACATAGGGGTGAGCATCGGCCGGTCCGGACCGGCAAAACCGACCGGACCGGCACTGTTTGGACCGGACCGGACCAATTCGGTCCGGTCCCATTTTTAAAGGACCGAAAAGATTCGGTCCGGTCCCGGTCCGGGAGTTTTTCACCCCGGACCGGACCGAATAGAAATAAAAATAAATAAATATTATTTATATATATTATTTATATAATAGTATTAGCATATTACTACTATATATAATAGTATACTATATGTATATATATTAAATATATTACAATATAATTACATAAATATTAAAAAAAATGTCATTAAATATTAGCATATTATATAAATATATAGTTATTACTATTACTATTATTACATATAGTTATTAGTTATAGTATAGTTATTATTACATATATTTATTAGTTATAGTATTATTACTAATAGACTAATAGTATTAGCATATTACTAATATATATATAATACTATATGTATATATTTTAAATATATTAAAATATAATTACATAAATATTAAAAAAAATGTCATTAGATAAAAAAAAAAAAAAAAAAAAAAAAAAAAAAAAAAAGAAGAAAAAGTCAACCTTGGACCGAATGGACCGAATAGGACCGGACCGGACCGGTCCTGATGGAGTTCGGTCCGGTCCAGGGTTGGAGTTTTCCAACCCTGGACCGAATAGGTCCGGTCCGGTCCACAAAACCTCTCCGGACCGGACCGAACTCACCCCTAATTGTACATGAAAGGCTCCTCCTCCATTAGTACATGGGTAGCACAGAAACTCCGTCCTACGTACCAAAATTTCAGTTCGCGCTCCCCGAAACTCGGACTCCGTTATCTTTGGAGCCAAAACTACGTTGTATACTATACTACCACTACTTTCCTCTTTCATTCTAATAATAATAAAAAATATTAATACATACATATATAAAACTAAATTCTTACTACCCAAAAACAAAAAAAAAAAAAATTGTTGTATTATACTGCATTCGTTTAGATGAACCGATACTGGACACCTTTCGAGCTCCCTCCGTCTCTCTATCTCCCCGAGTCTCTGCGATATCAACTGGTTTCTCGGAAAACTCTCTGGTTTTTCTTCACATAATTCATGCGCTTTTACTAAATCGGTTTTGAGATCTTACTTCTTTACTCTTCTTTCAATTTTTTCTCGGCGTCTCAAGAAGTTACAGAAGAGTTTAAATTCTATCTGCCTTCTTCCTTTCACTGTCTTTTTAGGGTTTCGCGTTGACGTAAAGGATTTTTGTTTAAATCCACACGTGTTGTATTTCTGAGAGCCATCGCTATGTAAAAAACATAAGCGGGGTGTAAATAATACGTGGAGTCTTCCGAATTCGATTCCTATTGATTTGGATTTTGATTTCGGTATTCGATGTGAAGTTAGGGCTTGCCTTTGGAGTGTGGATTCGTCGACTTGAATGGTTGAGAACATGATTATCAAACGGACTATGAAACTTGAAATGCCTAATCTGAAGCGGTGCAAGCTCGAAGATTCCGATTGGGCTGGAGACGATGACGACGACCGCTCTTGTTCAGTGAATTCCAAGAAAAGGAAACCCAATGGGTATCACTCAGTTGGTAGCGGTGAGGTTGAAGATTGCAGCAATGGCTCAGGTTATTCCTGTTGGAGCGAAAGCGAAGGATCGTATATGAGCGGAGAGTTCGAGTCGAACTCGAAGCATTTGAATAGAAAAGGAGAGGTGCAACAGTGCTCGGAGCGATTTCGGCCGCCGCTGATAAAGTCGTCGCGAGCTCGGGTTCAGATGTTGCCTTCGAAGTTGTATGACTCCGTTGTGGATATATGGAAGACAGGGGAGTCGAAATTCAATGACAAGGCTTCGAGCTTACAGGGGGACGAGATGGAATTTAAAGATACGAAATTTGTTAGAAAGAGCGAGGAGGAGAAGTCAAAGTTCAAAAACTCGAAGCTTTATCCAAATGTTGAAAACGAAGAGGAAGAAAAAGTGGGTTATGTAGCTTATAAGAATTTTTATCGTAGGAAGCATTTAAACTCAAGTAGGTCCACGGCAAAAGGCTCTGGTTTGAATTCTCCAGCGTTGACAAGAAGTGACAGTTATAAACCCAGGTTTAGTTTTACCGGAATTGAGCGACTGGCGAAAGGGAATGCTGGGAAGAGGAAGGAGGTTTATAAGCCCGAGGACTTTGCTTTGGGTGATATAGTTTGGGCAAAGTGTGGGAGGAGATACCCGACTTGGCCGGCCGTAGTGATCGATCCCATATCGCAAGCTCCAGAAACGGTCTTGAGTTGTTGCGTTCCTGGTGCTATATGTGTAATGTTTTTTGGGTATTCGAAGAATGGAACACAAAGGGTAAAGTCCAAAGTCCACTCTCTTCCTATCTGGCGATGATATTTTTGTCTATTTTGGGTTCTAAGAGAGTTTTGATGGGCAGGATTATGCGTGGGTAAAGCAGGGAATGTTATTTCCCTTCATGGAATTCATGGACAGGTACGTTGCTAACCGGTCTTGGGATGACGTTTCGAATCGTTGCTGTTGGTTAACTGAGCACGTGCTAGAATTTTGCTTTGTTCAGATATCAGGGGCAGACCCAGTTGTACAAGAGCAAGCTGAGTGATTTTAAGAGGGCATTGGAGGAGGCATTGTTGGCAGAAAACGGTATTCTGGACACAAACCTTGGGGCTGGGGAAATTGCAATTCCGGAAGAAAATCCCAAGGAAATCCAAGAGGCTAGTGCTTCTAATCTGGACCAGCAGTACTACTCCCAGAATCAGGCAAGTTTCTCCAGAGCAGAATTTACATGCCGTTCTTTTAATCTGGCTTTGTGTATATTCTTTTCTTTTTGGCCCAAAGAGTTGGACATATCGCTGGCTGAGTATATGCTTGCTATTAAGATAGGCCAATATATTTCCAAATTAACAATTAGGCCGCTTTCAGGACTTAAGTCTGTGGAAATTTGATCAAACTGTGCAAAATACCAATATACAGAGTTAACAATACTGCCTTTGCTCAAGCTTGCTCCTTCTGAAAGTTTTGTAGTGTTTGCCATGAAGTTGTGCAACAGATTTTTTAAGCCAATTATGTTTCCAAGTTTTTGTTATTACTCATTACAAAAAGTTCTGTTGTTTCTTCAACCGTGAAATGCCCAACAGAATCAGGTCTGTTTGGTAAAAGGGTTCATTCAGTAACTTAGTTGTGTATGCAGGATGAGTATTATAAGGATACAATACCATGTGATGGCTGTGGTTTGTTTCTGCCATGCAAGACTATGAAGAAAATGAAGGGTCCAACTTGCGAGACCCTGCTTTTGTGTAAACATTGTGCCAAGGTGTGTTATAAATGCTTGAACCATATCTCTGAAAACTTCATTGTAGCCTTTTGTTTTCCAAGCGATGTTAATGTCTAAATTTTTATAGCTACGAAAATCCAGACAATATTGTGGCATTTGCAAGAAGATTTGGCACCATTCAGATGGCGGGAATTGGGTGAGATTATTAGCAAATCAGACTTATGTCTATTATTTGTCCTCCTTAAAATTTGAATGTTTCAAAGATTGTTGAAACTTAATTCTTTGGATCAGGTGTGTTGTGATGGTTGTAACGTGTGGGTGCATGCTGAGTGTGACAATATTTCCAGTGAACTATTCAAGGTGCTTACCATATTTGATTTTTTATTTCTTATCTCTGTTCCTCTTGTATGTTTATTAACCAAAGTTTGTGATGAGTCGAAGGATCACTGATTTGTTATTGTTTAAAGGACCTGGTGAGCATTGACTACTATTGCCCAGATTGCAAAGCAAAGTCCAACAATGAATTATCAACTTTGGGAAGATGCCAGCCAAAAGTGAAGTGTGTCTGCGCTTTCTGTGTTTCATCTTTTATCAAGTTCATTTCATTTGCATGTTTGACTTTATTGACTGTCTTTGGAGGTTATAATCAATTTCAAGTCTAATGTTGCGCGATTTTTGAAGCAGCTCTGTTGAAAATAGGGGAGAAACTGTTTTGCCTGAGAAGGTAACAGTGGTATGCAATGGCATGGAAGGAACCTATATTCGAAGACTTCATTTGTAAGCCTTGAACACTTTATGAATAACATACATGGATTTTCACATTGGCTAGGACCTCATTTTACCCCTTCTTTCCCGCCTTTGTATGCAATCCTTATTTATATGTACTCCTTGCATACCTATAATTGTGGTGACCTCTGCATACCTCCAAGTATTAATTTTAGTTATTTTTTTTTTTTTATAGGTAGGTGATTTTAGTTATGATCTGTTAGTAGTTCAATCCACACTGGATTTTTGTTGAGATTTAATTATAATGTGATGCTTATATTGAATTTGACTAGGGGTTTGTTATTGGGAAATTCTTATTGATTAGTTAAGTTCTGAGCAGATTTTAGGTGATTTGCATAATTATTTTGAAGAACAATTCCATTAAGCTGCTTTGTTTCTTTTTTGTCTTAGAGTAATATGTAACTGCGGTTTGTGCGGGTCAAAGAAGCAAACACCTAGTGAATGGGAACGACACACAGGTTGCAGAGCCAAAAAGTGGAAGTATAGTGTGAAAGTGAAGGGTACAATGCTACCACTAGAAAAATGGGTCTGTATCAGTTCTTCTCTTTTTGAAAGCATAGATGGTTTTTCTGTGTTGTATATTTTAAGTTCTTAGTAGTATTCTAGCGTATGAAAGTAGTTTTTTTGTTTAAAACAATCCAAATTCATTTAAAGTATGATGGTATTTTTTTCTTAGATTTTGATGTCTCAATGTTTTGGTAGCATCTTCTCAATGGCTGTTAGGAATGCAAAACATTTACCTGATTCAATTTTGTGGTGTGCATTGGATGACTAGATCTGTTTGCCTTATAGTTGAATACTTTGGAACATATTGCTTGGTTCTAAATATTTTCCTGTTATGTATACAATTTGTGTTCTACACTTGGCTAGAGTTTCTTGGGTTCCTGAATCAAATTGGAAGCCTTGTCAAAAGAAAACTTAAGCTTTGTTGTCTATAAAGAATAAATACTGATTTTGCAATTACCTTTCAGAAACCATATATGAATGCAAATATGTTGTCTTGCTAATTTTCTGTTCACCTTTTCTTAATTATTTATTTTAAGTACCTATAAAAAAAATTATTTATTTTTGAAAGTACTAATAATTTATCTCATTTAGAACATCTTCCCATTTATTATGCAGCATCTGTTTCAGCCCATTGTCTGAGGTGGTTGTCTTTGAATTGATATATGATTGAAGACATGATGTTAATCTATTATGTGATTCAGTTGGAACTCAATTTTTTGTCAATGTGATTTGTTATACATAATTGTGATGGCTTCAATATGTTTATGAAAATTGAGGGGGGCTTGAAGCGTCACTTTTCTTTACTTACTAGTATTTTTGTGATATCTCATATGATAAGGATAATGGTAGGTGGTGTATGAGATCCCACATTGCTTGGAAAGAAGAAATTCTTGCTCTTTATAATGTTCCAATGGGATTCTAATTGTATCATTGATTAGTCCTTTTGGAGTATAAGCCATGTGGCTTGAGCTTTCCATTGGGGCGCTACAAATGGTATTAAAGTCTATCCCAATTAGAAATGTTGGATTTGAGATGTGCCACCTATAATGGACAAGCTTGACGAGGACATTGAGAATTTAAGAGGGGAAGATTGTGATACCCCGTATGATAAGCATAATGGTAGGTGGTGTATGAGATTCCACATTGTTTGGAAAGAAGTTATTACTCTATAAGATTTCAATGAGATTTTAATTGTATCATTGACTAGTCTTTTTAGAGTATAAGCTATATGGTTTGGACTTTCTATTGGGGCGTTATTATTGTGATACTTCATATGATAAGAATAATGGTAGGTGGTATATAGGATCCCACATTGCTTGAGAATGAGAAGTTCTTGCTTTTTATAATGTTCTAATGGAACTCTAATTGTATCATTGACTATTTCTTTTGGAGTATAGGCTATGTGGTTTGGGTGTTCTACTTAGCCCTATTCCCTTCTGGGGGAAAAACTATAACCAAAATCCATTTTATCTAGCATTGGGCCTTGGACATATAATAGTTCCGAATTCAATCTCTTTAGAAAGAAGATCTTTTGTCTCATGGTAGCTTGCTTCTGTTCCCTTATTAAACTTTTTTTTATTGGGTTAGCCATATACTTCACATGTTTTTAGTGATTCACATGGCAGCAATCGACCACTGATCCAATTTGAGTACCTTTACAGGATAGACCTCAACAAAAAGCTAAAGAGAAACGGCAGCAAGTGATTGAGTTTAGTAGTTCTTCATATAAAATTATTGACTCTAGAGATGGCAAAGACTTGGACAAGATGTTTTATTATTTTTTTCATTAGGGTGTTATAAATGAAAATGATATAAGAGCCGATCCCAACTAAAAATGTGGGACTTGAGTTGTGTCACCTACAACGGACAGGCCTGACGAGGACGTTGGGAATTTAAGAAGGGAGATTGTGATATTTCATATGATAAGAATAAGAGTAGGGGGGTTTATGAGATTCTAAATTATTTGGGAAGAAGTTTTTGCTCTTTATATGGTTATAATAGTGTTCTAATTATATCATTGACTAGTCCTTTTGGAATATAGGCCATATGGTTTGGGTGTCCACACTTAAAGCAAGCATTTTGGCTTACTAAGCAATTTCCTATCTGTCTTTTTCCATAATTCTTGCCAATTGGATACGATAGACTACTCTGAGACAGTCGTAGGTAGGAACTAGGGGTAGACTTCTTGTTTTTATTAAGCTCTGGTAGTGATTGTTGGTGTTTCTTTTGATTGTATAGTTTTGCTTTCATCCTCATATCTTCTATTAGAGTGGCTCGAGTAATTGGGTCAGTGAAGTTATGGATCCTTAGTGGTAAGAGGCGACTTCGAATTCTTTGATGCAATCCCTGTTCAAGCTTCTCACATTTCTTTTCTTCATCCGGAATTAGGTAACTTGTGAAACGTGACAATGCCACAAACATTGTACCGTAATGTTCTCCAGTCATGGTTCCTTATACTAGATCAAGAAATTGTCTAGCTTTTGCTTCTCGGAGTGCTGGGGAAAAGAATCGATCTAAAAATGTATTGGCAGATGAGACAGCTGAGTGGTGGTCTTCTACACAAGAATTATTGCAGCTCGAACTCAATAATGGAGTACTTAAATCGATTCTTTTCCCTAACACTCCGAGAAACAAAAGTTGGACAATTTCTTGATCTAGTACAGGGAACCATGACCGTAGAACGTTACGCTGCGATGTTTGTGGCATTGTCGTATTTCACAAGTTACCTAATTCTGGATGAAGAAAAGAAATTGGAAAAACTTGAACAAGGATTACATCTAAGAATTTGAAGTCACCTCTTATTGCTCAAGATTTGTAACTTCACTGACTTGGTTACTTGAGCCATTCTGATAGAAGAAGATATGAGGGTGAATGTAGAACTATACAATTAAAATAAATGCTAACCACTACCAGAGCCCAATAGAAACAAGAAGTCTGCCACTAGTTCTCGTCTGCAACCTTCTCAGAGTAGTCCATTGTATCTCATCTGAAAGAATTGCATAAAAAGGCGTCTAGGAAACTGCTTAGTGGGCCAGAATGCTTGCTTTAAGTGTGGACACCCAAATCATATGGCCTATACTCCAAAAGCTAGTCAATGATACAATTAGACTTCTATTGGAACCTTATAGAGATTAAGAACATATCATTTCCAGACAATGTGGGATCTTATACACCGCATACCTTTATCCTTATTATATGGCATATCACAAATTCCTTTTTGAGTCCATGGCTTGGACCTTCCATTGGGGCGTTACAAATGGTATTAGAAAATATCCCAACTAAAAATGTGAGATTTTTATATTTTCTAGAGGAAAGAGAGAGAGAGAGGAGCTGTCGCCACCTGTCCGCTGAGTGCCACTACACGTCTGGCATAGTTAGGACTGGCGGACACCGGTGACATCATTGAATGGTATCTGGTGCTGAATATCCTTTTGGCGACTAGGGTTTTTTTGCTTTGTTTCTTCCTGTCTTTTGCACTGAGCATTCTCAGTGGAGCCACCAGCGTCTCTGTGTCTACATTACCTCACAGAAAGGTGCGACTGCCCCAGCGACCTCTTCACTGGCCTCCAAAGTTGGCCTATCTCTGGTGATTGGGTTGGGTTTCTTTTTTTTGAGATTTGTTAGGTGTAGTGACCTTGTGGCTCCCACAGAACTTATTGACGGACACCGACGACCTCTTGGAGGGCATTTCGGCGACATATTTCCTTCTGGCGGTTGGTTTGTTTTTTTTTGGAATCCTTGTTTTTTACATGGGTGTATTTCGTAGTCACTGTTCTTAAAGCTTTTTTTTTTTTTTCGACAAAATGAAGCCATTTAGCTAGGAAAGCCCCTGCATTTGAAGTTGAATCAGTATGGGTTAGATGGTGCGTTTATGGGTGGAATCGAAGGCTTTTGAGTTTTTGCCAGAAACTTGGAGGCCTTCATTAAGAAGCAGAAAGATCTGTAGTGATGGGTTGTAGTGGTATAGAATGGTTGGTAGCTATGGTGGGAGCAATATTAATGGCGGGGAGAAATTTAGAGTTTACAAAACACTTTCATGAAGGTAATAGAGCATTCATGGCCTAACGATGCCCCAACAAGCATGTTCGGTATCTAACTCTCTTCGAATATGGTGGAGGAGGCCAGCGGAGTGTTGTAGTAATTCCTGAAGGGTATGAAGGACAGGGTTGGGAGAAGTTTGCTGTGGAATTACGTAGAGTTGCGGATTTGCTCTTTGATGAGGGGTTAAGGAAGGAAAACCAAAAGAAGAATGAGAATACCAATTTGGAGGTGAATCAAAAAGACCCAAGCACATCCACGGTGGCAAGGCGATCATATGCGGCAGCTCTGAAGATGGATCATGCTTTGGTGGCTCAGAGTGAGGGGAATGGTGAAACTGGTTTGTAGATCACGCAAGCTCAGAACTAGCTTGAAGCGATGCAAAATTCTCTAAAGAATATGGAAACCCAACTTGTCGAGTTGAAGGTAGCGATAGCTATCTTGTCTAAAAAAATAGGCATGCTTTCAGCTAGAGACAACAGGGTTGTTAAAAACAAGATTAAGGCCCGAATCCTTTAAATTCAGATAAAAGAAAACGGAAAATCGGCTTCGGCCCTGTCCCTATAACCAGATCCAGGAGAGTGGCAGATCAAAAGGAAATCTAGGTTATTTGAAGTGGGTTCTATGTTTGGTGTGGTGTAGAGAATGTAGAAACGTAATGTCAGGTAACACAGGATAAACCAATAGGCGATGTTACACCCTTGCTCGAAGAAATTGTGGCTCCCATGTCAGAGTTGAAGGAAAATGGTAAAGGAGATGTAGGATCCGTTGAAGTTGCATATATAGGGTTGCCAGAGGTGAAGGGACTTGTTGTCACCCCAGAAGCTCTAATGGGGATGGAAAGAGACAATGTAGTTGATGAGGAGGTACGAGACTTGTCGTTGGTGCCTTGCATTAAGGAAAGTCTAGAATCGAGAATGTAGTTGGATAATGTGTTTGGGGATAATGTTGCTCCCCTGGTCTCTCTTCCTCCAATAGCGGATTGGATTCTGCCTAAAGTTAACGAGATTTTGCATTTTGTGGGGATTTCACATGGAGGATGCGAAGACCAGTTCAAAGAACTAATCACCGCAATCGAGGCAAGCCACATGCTTGAAACCAAAAGTTTCAAGAAAAGTAGGGAGTTATAGCGTCTTTCTTGGACAATCAACTACAACACTAAGGGAGGTAGCTCAAGCAGAGGGAAGTCTAAAGGGAGGGTAGTGTGAAGACGGGAAACACAAGGGGTTGGGGTTTGGCTTGGGTATTAGTTCTATGGAAAGCAAGGGGTTGAGGTTCAGTGTACTTGGTTACGAAATTCCCCAGACAAACCTAGGGGAGCATATTAATTGAAAAAAGCCATTTTTGGGTATTTTGGGTTGTTTTTCATGGGCTGTTTTGGGTCATTAGGGGCTCTTTAATATACGTTAGGTGTTTTCTAGTATATGTTCAGTGTACTTGGTTACTCCTTTTGATATATATATATATAATATTTTTACTTATCAAAAAAACAAAAATGTGGGACTTGAGCCGTGCTACCTACAACGGATAGGCCCGACAACGAGGTCGGGAATTTAAGGGAGGTAGATTGTGATCTCCCCTATAATAAGGATAAGGGTAGGTGGTGTATGAGATCTTATATTGTTTGGGAAGAAGGAGTTCTTGCTCTTTATAATGTTCCAATGATGCTCCAATTGTATCATTAAATAGTCTTTTTGGAGTATAGGTTATGTGGTTTGAGCCTTCCATTGGGGCGTTACAATTTTCTCATTTTACTCATTTTGTAAGTGAATGAATTATATGTATGGTCCCAATACATTTTCTTACTGACATTGGTGATGCTTCAGATTTCAGAGCATAATGCACATGGTATGGATCCTCTTAAGCTTGATAAGCAGCAGCTATTCACTTTTTTGAAAGGTAAAATGCGCTTTACTGAGTTCCTTACACGTTGAAGGCTGTTCTGTTTTGTGTTGGTGCTGTATCTGTGGCAATAAGCTCTTTTAGTGGATAATTCTGAATGTTAAGGGAAATTATTTTATTTATGTTATGTGCTACAGAGACATATGAGCCTGTCCATGCAAAATGGACAACGGAAAGGTGTGCTGTATGTAGATGGGTTGAAGATTGGGATGATAACAAAATCATCATCTGCAACAGGTAGTTCCCTCATCAATTATGTTTTTATGCCTCCTTTCGTTTTTATTTTTATTTTTGTTAGACTGGATTGCAACTCATGCACTTGAGTACTGAAATGCTTTTCTTTCTAACTTTTTTTGGGTGTACAGATGCCAAATAGCTGTCCACCAGGAGTGCTATGGGGCAAAATCTGTGCAGGATTTTACTTCATGGGTTTGTAGAGTATGCGAATCGCCTAATGTCAAGAGAGAGTGCTGCCTTTGTCCTGTTAAGGGTATGACAGGGATTAGTGTCCTGAGTTGTTTTTAGGTCTCATTTGGTTATACAGATGAGATGAGATAAGATGAGATGAAAGTTGAAAGTTTAATAAAACATTGTTAGAATATGATTTTTTAATATAATTTTTGTTTTGGAATTTAAAAAAGTTAAATTGTTTATTGTATTTTGTGTGGGAGTTTGAAAAAGTTGTAATGATTAGATGAGATGAGATAGTTTGTGTAACCAAACCAGGCCATCTGCTCAGAAATTATATATGCTTGTGCTATAATGTTGTCTTTCAAAATTCTATGATATGTTTATTCTTCTGTGGTGTCAAGATCTTTATCTGCCTAGAAAAATCTTCAGATGCTGCTGTTTAATTACGCCAATTATATTTGAAAACTGCTTCCTCAGGTGGTGCTCTGAAGCCAACTGATGTTGAGACACTGTGGGTTCATGTAACATGTGCTTGGTTCCGGCCTGAAGTTGGTTTCTCAAATCATGAGATAATGGAACCTGCCGTTGGAATCCTTAGAATTCCATCCAATTCATTTTTGAAGGTTATATGGTGTTTATAATGATTTTGTACAGAGTTTTTAATTCTGGTGCTTTAATTGCAAAATCATTTAAGATCTTAAGTCTTGTGAATCTTCATAGTTTCATACCTTGATAGCTGCCAGAAGGCTTTGGAAAGTCTTTTGTTTAATTGTGCTTTCTTTTTTGTGACTACAGCGATGTGTAATCTGCAAGCAGAGCCATGGTTCCTGTGCACAGTGCTGCAAGTGTGCTACTTATTTTCATGCAATGTGTGCATCAAGAGCAGGATATAGTATGGAAGTATGTTTTTAGAGCTCTTTTAGTTGTTAACTTATCATTGATCGGAAGCCACCAATTTCATAATATTCAAGTGAACTATCTTCTTCCTTTTTATTTTTATTTTTATTTTTTCCCTTAAAGCGTAGTTGTTTGAATGATGCTTTTATTTTGAAATTATTTGGGTAAGTTTTTGAGTAAATTGTACAGGGGTGATAATTTTATTAAAATTATGTTTTGAACTCTCAGTTGCACTGCTTGGAAAAGAATGGGACACAAATGACAAAAAAGTTGATATATTGTGCTGTTCACAGGTTTGATTTGTTCCCATCTTTTGATTCCGCATTTTCTTTCGATTGCATGCAGTGATAAATCTTTTCCTGCTCTATTTCATCATGCACCATTAGGGCTGTATTTGGCCTATGTTTGTTCAAGTTTGGGCTGCTCAAGCTTGACTTGAAATTATTGCAACCAGGCTCGAGCTTGGCTTGGATAAGATCCGAGCTCTCAAATCTTGTTTAAGCTTCGCTCGGCTCGCTCAACATTTTTTTAAAGGTTCCCATTTCTCAAATTTTAAAAGGCAACGAAATAAAACAATGAAATGAAACAAAACTTGCAATTTTATTGATTTATAGTCAAGTATCAAAATTATGTTAATCCAACATCAAACCAGAAACATATACAGTGATACATACAACAACTAACAACCAAAATGTTTTGGTCAAAAAAAGAAAAAAAAAAAACAACCAAAATGCTGTCCAATATGCACACACTAATCTTATTCGTATAATGTAACATCCCGTCATGTGGGCTTATCCAAAATGGTCCATAAACCTTTTTAGGCCCAATAAAATTAACCACGTTCCAATGTTAGAATATTGAACTGGGTCTTCACACACATATACATTGTTGATAAATAAAAAGCAAGTTATTAATGAACTGGGTCTTCACATATAACTTGTATTTGTAACTAAGTATTTATTGATATTTATTTATAATTGTATTCATAACTTAAGTATGTTTGTACTTGGGCTATGCGTTGCCTTTGTTAATAAAATGATTGCTTACCTATATAAAACGTTTGGATTAGGAAAAAATTGAAAACTAAAAACTTTTTATAAAAATCTTGAGCTGTTTTTATTTTTATTTTTATTTTTTTATTTATATATATATAAATCGAGTTTTGTTTACTGATAATAAAAAAGGAATGGAAATATGAAAAATTATTTGGATGTTTTGGTTTGTTGTTGTATTTTCTGTTTTTTTTGTTTTAAATTTTGTATGGAAACCTAGACAAATGATTAGATGAAAAGTTTTTTAAGAAAGATTTTTTTTGAGATTTAAAAATGTTTGGATTGAAGTTGAAAACCTTTTGAAAATACCTTGAATACTTTATGGTATCCAAACGTGTAGTTATATATGTGACAATGTATATTATTGATATACATTGTACTTTGTAACTAACATACTATATATATATAATACTTCCATTGATATGCCATTTTTATTAATGTATGAGTGTGTGTTACGATATATAACGAGGAGCTTACTTATAAAAAAAAAAAAAAAAGATATATAACAACGAGCTTATGAACCAATTCGATCTTACAATGAGAATGGCAATTCCAAATTCATATTCAAGTGCTTTTTTTTTTTTTGAAATCATATTCAAGTGCTTGATTGATTGTGTTTTCTTGTTTGAAATAAATGGGAAACTCATATTATGTGCTTCTTAATAAATCTAAATGGATTTTTTAGGTCACTTGTTGGTTTTGGTATGTGAAATATATAGTTCAGTTCGATTTTTGTCCAAGTCCAATGATAGCACAAGTAAATTAGTAAGAAAGGGGAACTTTTGTCAAAGAAAGTTGTGATAGCATAACGATTAGATTTGAATTTTATATGGGTTGTATTGTTTAATAATCAATCATATGTACGTGTTCATGAACGTCTTATTTAATAGATGAACCGTGGAGTTAAGTTTAACAGTGCCAAATTTAAGCAGATGTTGAGCAGTGTTGTTTAGGTTTCATCCCTATGCACCACATTTAATGGTCCAAACCTTGTTTATATTATTCTTTTTTTGCAGGGTCCCAAACCCTGATTCTGTTCTAGCTATTCATACTCCTTCAGGAGTTTTTTCCCCTAGAAGCTTGCTGGAGAACCGGAAGGGGTGCTTCAGAGGTTCAAGGCTCAGTTCACTAAAGAAAACTGAACTTCTTGAATCTCCAAGCTTAGAGAGTAATGAGTTTGAGCCGCTCTCTGCTGCAAAATGCCGCATTTTCAAAAGATTAAGGAGCAAGGTAACTTGTGGAGTAGAGTTACATGTCTATAATTTATTGTTTCATTAGAATGACAGTTTCTCCACTTTCTAATCATAGTTTGGATATATTTTTTCCTTATTGTTGAGTCCAAGTTTTGTTCTTATTATTCTTTTGTGCATAGCTTCTTCACAACAAAAAATATAAGCAATTTTACCTCTTGCTGGTATCATTATTAGTTTTATTTTTCTATTACCAGAGGCAGCCATTATTTCATCGACTAATGGGGCCAAGCCGTCATTCTTTAGATGAGATAAATAGCTTGAACACAAATAATGTGAGTTCTTTTATTTTTATTCTGATCTTCTGTTATCTTTCAGTTTTTAGTCTTTATTTTTTTAGAAGAGGTTAAACTTATTTAGCTGTTTTCCATGGAGGAACATGACAGATTAATGTACATTTACATGCTTCGGTTGTCTTTTAACAGGGGTTGGAAAATCCTAAGATTTTCACTTCCTTGAGAGAACGACTTCACTACTTACAGGTAAATCTTATTCTTCATATGCAATAGTTATTGTCTACTTGAGAGTAATTTTTTTAGTCTTATTGAAATTATTGGATTCATTAAATTTTTTGGTTCTAATATTTTTATTAGTATTTATTTGTGGCTTCAGAGAACTGAAAATCATCGGGTTTGCTTTGGTAAATCTGGTATACATGGATGGGGTCTCTTTGCACGTACGGATATTGAAGGAGGAGAAATGGTACTAGATACACTTTCTTATACTATTTGCACAATTTCTGATATCAAGAACTTTCTTTAGGATACCCAACTTTCCAAAGATTTTATGATAAATACATTGACTGCTTTTAATGATTTATTTGTGTTTTTTTATGTGCAAATAGAAATAATCAAATTTAGAAGCACAACTAGCGGGGGTGGGCACCATAATACATACCTAAAGAAAGATATTATAGTGCAATTAATAAAAACGAATCTGGAAATGTAATTAAACATTGTTCATCATGTAATTTCTTGACTCACACTTGAGAAAAGGATCCTGTAAAGGCGGTTTTATTGGCTGGTGGAGAATCTATCAATGTTGGAACATATGATAGTATCTTTCGTTAAAAGAAGCATGATTAGGAGTATGAAGCTCTTGGCAAAAGTGGACAACATTTTTTTGCAGTGGCAGAATATAGTGATGCGTGTGGCCTGCATGTTGGCCAAAATGTGGAGGTGGTCGGTGGGGTGGAGACACTAGGAGACTCACAGTGGGGCAGATGATGTGGTGGTGAGCAGCGGTTGAGCACGAATATGAGATTAGAAGTTCATATAAAGAAAAGAAAACTTTCGAGGGTGCGGTGCACGGGACGGGGTTTTACTCTGCAGGGGTGGGTCCGAAGGGTCCTGCCTTAGAGAGGTTCCCTGACATCAATATATATATATAAAGAAAGAAAAAATTCTGAAAAAAATATGAAAATTGTCTTACAAGATTGGTTAGCCTGTCAACGGCGAGCCTGAAGTGGCTGGCATGAAACAAGGCTGGAACCCAAGGCAATTGGTTGGCATGTGGTGGTCATTTGAGCCAGAGATGGTGTGGCAGTCTTGTGCCAGTTACTGGTGGGAGCTGATGGTTGAGGGTGGGAGATGTGGCGACGCTTCCAACTGTGGGGCACTTGTACCAATTTTGACCAAAAAACTAGGAAGGAGGAAGTCGAAGGGAAAAAGGGATTGATATCCAGATCCTCTTAGAGGGGAGGGGGATCTTTTCCTTTCCTTCTTGGATTTTGTGTTTGGAGAGAGGTTTGGGAAGAGGGTGGGCGTGTAGCATATAAACTATATCTCTTTGCTTAAGGTGGTTGACATAATAGTGTTTTACTGCTGTTCTCTACCATTTAAACTATTAAGTAAATCACTTGAAGTGCTTTTCTGAAACAACTTATGGTTAATTATTTTTTGGTTTCAAAAGTGATACAACTGATGCTAGGTATGTGTGTGGCCAGGTGGTTGAGTATCGTGGTGAGCGGGTGAGGCGCAGTGTTGCAGATCTGAGGGAGGCAAAGTACGGATTAGAAGGCAAAGATTGTTATGTGAGTCTCTAGTTCAAAGTTCCTTTATCTTTCTCTTAGATGTGTGGCTGTCTTGGCAATTGCTTATATTATTAGACATCTTATGCCTATATTGATAGTTGTGACATCTAAATACTGACAGGGACTGTTCAGGTACACCCTTTCTCTGTTTAGTTAGGCTTAGTGCCTGCTTGGGTTTGAGTTTGGAAGCTTAAGAAATGCTTTTAACAACCAAAAATCTCTTTCAAAGAAAAAAAATGGTATACTTGGTAAATTTGTTAAAAAATGCTTTAAACACCTAAGAAAAGCTGAAAATCCACTTTATTAAAGAGCTCCAAGTTGAAGCTTTTATTGAAAAGCTTCTGCAGATAACAATTTAAAAAAAAAAAACTACCGTAATTCACTTTAAAAGCGCTTTTAGATGTGTGTTTACTAAGCTGTGAATAGCTTTTTAATAATAGAAAAGCTTTTTAGTAAAGCTCTACAATTAAAAGCACTACCATAAAAAGCTCTATTTCCTAACGCAATCCCAATTAGGTTTTTAGAAATCCAATGCACATCTTTTACTTTTCCCCCTTGTAATAACTACATACTACATATTTTACTCCATTTAGTAAGTGGGTAAAGGTGTAGTATAGGAGTAAACCTATAAAAGAACTGAACTAATTTCAAATTGGGGTGGAGTTAGTTCGTGTTAAACCCCATGTAGAATATAGTGACTATCTACTGCACAGTTGCGGGTTTTTGAGGTATGTGTGATATTAATTTGTATTCAAATTCCTCCTGCTTTTAGGTAGGTTCATATTATATATTCTATTTTCAGTCTTATTCATTTCTTAACTGAGATTATTAAAGTACTATGAAATATTTTGTGCAGCTTTTCAAGATCAGCGAGGATGTTGTAATTGATGCCACAGATAAAGGGAATATAGCACGTCTAATCAACCACTCGGTAAGTTACAATGTTGGCATGTAAGTTTTTGCTGGAGTGAAGAAACATCTTATCCTCCGCATTTCACTTACAGATGCGTAAGCTCACAACTTTATGCTCTATGGGTGTTAGGGGTGGGGGGTGGGCAACTTGCGGAATGAAAGGGCAACCTGCCTGCCCCACGGGTGGGGGCGGGGTTAATGTAAATCTCCTTGATGACTCGGGGTCTATGGAAGACCAAAAACCATGGATTTGTGGAAGACGAAAGGTGATTTGGGGCAGGGCACTAGCTACCACCCTCATTGGGTGTTTCATAGATTGGCTTAACCTTTAGCTCGAGTTGATACCGAGTGGGGTTTGATTGGCTTGGTTCATGTCGGTCAATTTGCTGTAGTCACGTTCCTGCTAAGCATTTCTTCTTTTTCCTGTCTATTCGCTCAATCCCTCACTGCCATCTCTTTTCCTGGTTAAAAAAAAAAAAAAAAAAAGAAAGGAAAGGAAAAGAAAAGAAAAGAAAAGAAATAATTTTACCATACATCCATATGCTATGATGCTAAAAATTCAAATTTCTGTGTTGTTGCAGTGCATGCCCAACTGTTATGCGAGGATCATGAGTTTGGGCGATGAGGAGAGCAGGATAGTTCTTATTGCAAAGATCAATGTTTCTGCCGGTGAAGAACTAACGTGCGATTTATTCGTTCACATCTGTGTCTTCTCAAATGAGTTCACGGCTTTTATTTTTAGCTTTGTTTATGCGTTAATATTCATAAACATAAGAGTGTGTGATTGCTCTGTTTCAGGTATGATTACTTGTTCGATCCGGATGAGCGTGATGAATTGAAAGTCCCTTGCCTTTGTGGAGCTCCCAATTGTAGGAAGTTCATGAATTAAGTTTTGCATTCTTTTTGGTCTTCCAGGAGCTAAGCCATCTCCTAATCGATGAGCATTCGTTCATTAATATTTTCCTTTTTCCCTTTTTTTTTTTTTTTTTTTTTTTGAAGTGAGCTTGTAATTGTTAAAAAAAAACAAATCCCAATTATTCAGTTGCAATAAAAGGTAAATTCACCAGCTTTTGAGTTGGTGAGATTTGTTCTCCTCTTTGACAGAACTGTATAATCAATCTCGTGTGTGAAGCTGAGGAATTATTTCTTTATTTTATAAAAATGTCTTTTACTTAAAATAACATTGAAAATTAATAGAACTGAATGAGAGGATGGCGTGCTCGTAACTATGCACGCTAATCTAATTTTTATTATGATAATTTAGCAAAAATAATTCAGATAATTTGTCAAAGAATAATGTTACGTATAATCATGATGTGTATAAATATAATATAGTTATTTTAAAAAAGAGTAAAATTTATTAATAAAAACTTAATTAATTTTTTATAAATTTTATTTATTTATTTTTTAAATAATTATATGACGTTTATAAACTCACGAGTCAATAATCATTTCTCTTTATGAAAATCAATACCATTTTATTCTTAAAAGTCAACATGACACGGCAGGTTGAGGGTCAAGCCTACAGTTTTTTATTTTTATTTTTTTAATAAAATAAAAATGGAGATGAGAATGATACTTTGGTATATTCGACCACCTATCATAAGACTTTCAACGCACCTTCCTACTTTCAACAGAACCAGTTGTTGGGTCCACTTCAACTCAGTTACGCTAATATGACTATCGTACGCTTATCATGCTTCCACGTCTCTTGATATTCTTTTTCTTATAATTTCAATAATTCTGCATTTTTTTTAAATATTTATTAATATGGCACATTTTAGAAGCTGTAAATTGAAAAAAATAGATATATAAAACCACTTATAATATAAAATTCTTAATATATTACTTAATATCTCATTTTAAAATCAGAATATCAACAATTTATCTTGAATAAAGCTTTGAAGAACAAAATAAGAAACACTATACACCAAAGTTTAAAATTTTCCAAATCTACTCGTTATCGTACAAGTTGTTAATGCAAAAGGTACGGAATTTTTAATTTGAGGCGTTGACATTTATTCAGAAAATGTACAGAATATTTTGGATCAATGACATCTAAATTGATATTTTTTTCTTTGTCAATATCTATATATATATATTATTGTCATATTTTAAAATTTTGAAAGCTTATATATTAATCGAGATATTAATATAGAGAGAAATAGATAATATTCAATATTTTATCATTACTTTTTATTATTTATTATTATTATTCACAAATCATTTAAAATCACATTACTTTTCAAATAAATAATCATGTGGGATCTATTGTTCTAATTTTTTTTATAAATAATATTAAATACTTTACAGTTAAACTATCTAATGAGTTTTGCAACATACAAATAAAGTCGCGTATTAATCTGCGTACCAATACTGATTTGTTTATATTCAAAACTTAAATTAGCACTATTTTCAATAAAATTTACTTTTTGACCAATCATATTAGATTAGTACACGTATTAATACACAATTATATTTATAATTAGATTTTTTCTTTTAACTTTTAATGGCACAGCGAACTTGTTGCGAAAAATATGCGTTATTTTAATTATTTTAAAGATACAATAATTAAAAACGAAAATAGTGACGTGTACTTTGAATGAAAATATTCGTCTCAATAGAATTATCAAGAACATGAGTACCTCATGCTACGGAGCAGCCACTGTTTACGGCTGATCCGTACCACACCTTACGTGTCATGTCTTTTTTTTTTTTTTTTTTAACAAAACGTTTTCCTCTCTCACTCACCCATGTCTCAACCCCCCTCCCCCTACTCGATCCCTCTTTCAGATCACCCAGACCTGCACACCTGCAATGCCATCGGCTACCACCCCCTCACGCCGGCCACCTCTAGCCACCTTCAAACCTCCACCGAAGCCCCCTCTCTCAACCCGAAATGGGTTCTACTACACATTTTGCTGCTGCTACTGCCGCCGCCGTCAGCCTCCAGCCCCACCGTCGAGCACCACCAAGCCCTTCACCTCCGTGAATCTCCATAGCACGGCGGCCCTCTCCCTCTCTTTCCCGAAATGGGTTTCACACATACACGGGTTCTCCACCTTAGCCCGCCGAACATCGCCACCCACGGCTTCTAACCGCCACCTCGAGCTTCCACTGGCCACCATCGACCTACCCCAGCCACCCATAGCCCCGATTTCCCCCACCAGCACCCTCACTCTCACATGGGTTTCTCCACCCATTTGGTCTAGATCCGCTGCTCTCCAGCCACTATGTCGCCTCTCCCTCAGATAGGGATTTACCGATCTGGGCTTCTATCCCAGGATGGACTCTCCAGTAGGGTATTCTGCTCCACCACCATTCAAGGCCCAGAGAAGCATTCTTCTGGCGCTTCCCCATCTGAATCTCATGTGCCCAGGTGACTTTGACTTCTGATTTCTTTTGTGTTTTGGCGACGATCGTTTTTTTTTTAATTTTTAATGAATGGGTCTTGAATCAATTGGGTTAGAAAATACTAGCCAAGTTTCTTAAAAAATATTTGAAGATGTATACTCGGGTTATTATATATGATGTCTTTCTGCAAGATAATGGATTCGTGATTTTTATTGTCTTATGGGTTTTGCTATTTTTCCTCTCTTTAACTTTGTCTGTGATTGTTGTAGTAGAGCTTATGGATGATTTGCCCTTGCGTGGGCACGCAAATGTATAAATTCATGGAAGAGAGAATGCACATGATAGAATCTATCTAAGGAATATAGCTTTATTAACTTTTTTATTTGAGATATATATAGGGTAGTATTTTAAGTGTTAAGTTCGTTCCTTTTATTTACAGGGACTTTTATTTTGAGGAGAACTGAACATAATTGTCATAAATTAGTTGCTGGGACTTTCATGGGAGTAAAAGCTTTTCTAAATTGTAGTTGAGATTTCTGGGTATAAGCTTCCAGGCTTGTCTAATGGCTTATGCTTTCTACTAAAAGTGGGAGACATTGGAACAGTCTTTATGAAGGTGATGGAGGAGTTCCAAGATGAAAGAGAATCATAGAGAAGTGAATATTTTGCTTCCTTAACATAAAGGGGGTAGACTTCATAGCTATTTCTATTTGGCTTGGTTCAATGACACCACATATATCTTCCAAAAATGGTATTAGTTAAGTGAAAACCGGAAATGCCTTATCTTTTGAATGGAACTCTCTTTTTGTGGCAAAGATTCTTGTGCCATTAGCTTTGAATGCCGTGAAGATTTTTTAATATCATTAACTCCTTTCCTATATCCTGTATCTTGTTTCATGTGGGATTAAAAAAAGTCCAGCCAATAGAGTCATCCTCAGTTTGATATCTGAATGGTTCAATGGAAAGAGAATTTTCAATTAGAAATGGCAATCTTAGTTATACTAGTTGTTATCCTGATCCCATGCTTTGGAAGTGAATATTAACAGGTTGGTCAGTAAAGGCTGCAAATTAATTGCTTGCGGTTCAACGGCTTCCACCCTAAAGGTTTCAAACGATGATCTTGCAAAAATAGTTGATACTTCTGATGAATGGATATCTATTCGAACTGGGATTCGTAACCACCGGGTTCTTTTAGGTCAATTCTTAGTTGCAATACATTGACGGCATGGAAGATATATTTTTGAGGTGTTTATGGTGAAGTTCTCAAATCTGTACGTCAGACCATGCTCAGCTGGTTATAATGACAAGCTTAGTTCTCAGAGTTTTTATTTTTATATTGATACAAAACATCGTAACTCGAAACTGGCTGTTAAAGTCGTGCTTTGGACGGACTCAATCTTGGCACTCTCTATTGATTATCTCCATTGTTCTTTTTATGAACTAATTGTAATGAAAATGGATATATAATTCCATTTAATTATCTATTGTCATTGCTTTTTTTTTTTTTGTTAATTCAATCTTGCCATTTCCTCAAACGTGGAACCAGACTAGATATAGGTACAAATGTTGCCATTGATGGCAGGACGCATGAATGGTTTTTTTTTTTTAACCGGACCAGTATGTTCGTTCGCAAACTTTTTCATTGATGGAATTCAATTTCATTCTGTCTGGAAATTGCTTCTCCCATCCTTCTACTTATTGTATACATGAAATAAACACCATTTCATTACTAACTCCCATAAAAGAAAAAATATCTGACGCAAAAACCATAACATCTAGCTGGCATTGCACGATCAAAATGTTGGCACTTCCAATTAGAAAAGCTATAAATTTTTTTTATTGAAACTGATCTTGATGATATTATTTTCTTTTAACAAATAAACTGGACCCACATATCCCATCATAAAGCGTTGCAAAAATAAAAAAATGGATTTATCACAAGTCATCTTGAGTAAATATATACCAGGTTAAATTGTTCGTGGCCAAAACCTCATATTTGATGGCATATAGATACCTATAGGCCTAGCACCTCACAATTGTAACAACAAAACAAATCCCATTTTAACTAAAAATAAACTAATATCATTTAGACATCAACTGTCCATGCACAGAAAACTAAGCAGTTCAACAAAACTACTAGTAGTCCACCCGAATGACGTACCAATCAGTTTATACATATAACATGCAGTACGGAAACAACATCAAGTTCCATAACTCCTTACTGTTCTTCACTCACAAATGCAATATTGTTTCTGACATCTAATAGGAAGCCAACCATAATGCTTAGCTATGCAAAAGACAGCTTTTGAGTCCTGAAGTTGAATGGAAGGATGGTGACAATTTGCCACCCATTTCCCGGCATGACACCTCTGTTTAGCAATCACCCATCAGCTTTCATGTGATCTATATTTCTCTGCATCCACTTCGCATAGGCATAGTTAAATAAACCATAATATTTGTAATGGGAATGAAAGTGGTGGCAGAAAAAAAACATATTATAACACATGCAGATTCATGAAGTAAAGTTGCTAAATAAACTATCCAACAGACTAGTAGTACCATGCATATCTTAAAAACCCACTCTTACCATCCCCTGTACATCTGACTGAATTAGATGTGCACCTAAGAATTTATAAGTTCATAGGTGCACATCTAAGATCTTATAAGTTCTTAGATGCATAAGTGCATTAATATTTATAAGTTTCCTTACATGCATAGTGAATTAATATCATTACTACACAACTCATTAATATTAAAATACATGTAGATTTGAAATTAGTTCCACCTAAAGCACTACTTAGAAGTGTTGCCCAGATGACTAATACAAGAGGGGGGTGAATTGAGTTGTATTAAAAAAATAACAATTATAAATCAAATATATAATATAAAATATAAACAAAATATGAAATAACAATAAATATAAAGGGTAAGTGTAAGAGAGAAGCAAACTCAGTATATTAACGAGGTTCGGCCCCACTGCCTACGTCCTCGCCTCAAGCTACCTCTTGAGGATTCCCAAATTCACTATTCAACCTCCTTCAGGTGGAGATAGAAACCTATTACACCTTTGAACAATACCGCTACAAAGGATCCGTGTAGAACACCCTCTACACTTGCAATCACCTTACACGTGGTGATTCAACTATTCCCCGTGTAGAATACTTTCTACACGCACAAGGGTTATACACACCCTTTTTCTGATACAAGAGCTGATAGTGGGTAGGTTATCAGAAAACACTTTTCAATGAGTGAAATAAGAACAATACAGCGCAAACTATATCTTTCAAAATGAACAAGGATTAAGGCTTAATGCTTAGAGAAGAGAGAATGAAAGTTTTGAATGAATGTTGTATGCTCTTGGTGTTGTGAATGTGAAGCTCTCAAATGATCTATTTATAGGCATATGAGACTTCATATTCAAATTAAAAAAGATTCACATGTCAAAAACAACATCATTCACTTTTTCAAAAAATTCAAATAAAAGGTTTTTTTTTTTCAATTGTCAAAGACAACATCATTCACTTTTTCAAAAAAAATCAAACCTAATATTTTACTTTTGGCATATGACAAAAGGAGCACACTTTCATTTTCAAAAAATTCAAACCTAATCTTTTACTTTTTGCATATGACAAAAGGAGCACACTTTCCTTTTCAAAAAATTCAAACCTAATCTTTTACTTTTTGTATATGACAAAAGGAGCACACTTTACTTTTCAAAATTTTTAAACAAAATCATCTACCTTTTGTATAAGTCTAAAAAAGCATCAATCACTTTTGAAAATATTCAAATAAAACATGCACATGTGAAAGATGACAATCAATCATCTTTAATATTTTCAAAGTTCAACCCTTTAATCAAGGCATGCACATGTAAAAGATGACAATCAATCATCTTTCAAAATTTTCAAATTTAATTTTCAAAAATATTCATGCACATGTGGAAAATGTATTTTAATGCTTTATGATAAAATATTAATTTTGAGCATTAATCCTAATTTTGAATTTTAAGAGATTTACAACATTACTCTATGACTTTAATGTGAACTTGTTTCCTTCTTGCTCATGCTTAGTTCTTTGATGTGCTTGACTCCATTGTGTGGACAACTTGAGCTTGAAACTCCTTTATTCTTTGAATTCATTTGTTATCATCAAAATCCATGTGTAGATTTATAATCACATGGAACTTGAAACCTTGGGTTCAACAAGAAGTTAAAAAACCACTAGAGTTTGCTATAAAAAAAAAATATTGGACTTAATATAATTAAACCAGCAGTATCTTCAAACTGCATAGGCACAAAGTATACAATGAGTTACAAGAATGGGGGAACACATTACAAATGCAACTTAATGTGAGTTTTTATTTAGCAAAACTAAAAATGAAACAGAATTAAGCAAAACCAGCAATCCCTGAATAAATTTTGAAGTTGTGTTTTATGTTTGTGAATTAGATATTAGTAAATTGGTATTGAAAGGAACACGGGTGGTAGCCAAATTTGAAGCTTCAATTTTAATTGGGAGTTAGTATCTGGTGTTAAATGACCTTCTAGTGTTGAGTGATTGGAGCAGATAACTATTTTTTTCATGTTGCTCTAGTGGTCCATATGCAGCTGAACAGTAAGTGGCACTTGTTAACCACTTCCTTCTCCAGTCCCAAGGACTGCTGCACCATTTGAATAGTTTCACATGTTTATATAACCATTGCTGAATGTTTTGTTAAGTACGAGTGGATTATAATGTCTTGTTCCCATTTTTGTAGAGGCTTTTGTTTAGAAAAGGGATACTATGGGAGCACTTGTCACTTAAGTATGTGAAGAAGTGGTGGATTCTGAGTGTGGGAGTATTCCAAATTCATGCTATGCCAACTTTGAAAATGGTGCTTGTTTTAGTAGGTGGATATATCGCTGTATTGGTAGTTTCACAATAAACTCGTGTTGGTTCAGCTTTTATTCCCTTTTTTAAAAGGACATCTTCTACCAGGTGATGACATCTTGTCATCTTTAATGAACCGTGTAGACATCCTAAAGGAAATAGAGGACTTGAGGCAGCTTTATACACATTGCGGAAGGAATGGTGTCCTACTGCTTCAAGGCAATCTTGGGATTAAACATTTAGCCAGTTAAAAGTATCTTAAGTTATTATCCTCAAGATTGAAACTGGTATAGGATTAATTTGCCAATCTTCATTAGTGTCAATGGAAACTTCACATATCAATAATCTTTCACATAGCTTATGAACAACTTATTTGTCATGTACGAAGTATCACATAAGAACTAGACAGCTTTCATCAAAGGCAACTTTCCTGTAGCTAATGTACACAAAAATGGATGTGCCTTTGTGATAGGTACAGAGATTATAGCAGCAGTTACAAGAAGAGATGGAACAACATGCTATCCTGGAAAAAGCTATTGAGAAGAATGCTTTGAAATTCTCAAGTTTGTCATCTCTCCCTCATCAGGTTTGTTAGCTGTTATGTTTCTTTTGGATTCAGTAACATATGCTTTGGGATGGAAGTGATCCCATTAACAAATTTGAAGAAACTATCCTGAAATTTAAAATTTTTGAAGCAGATTTCACATGTCTAGTATTTTTTGGTTCAGGCTAAAAATGTATTATCATCTACCCTGTGGTGGCGAGATTTTAATGGAGAATGTGAACGAATAAATTATTATGGTCATCAACCAAGAACACATCTACCAATATTGAAAGTGGCGAGATATGCATCACCCATATGTACATTCCATTATTTTCCATAACCAAATTCCATCACCCTGAACCAAACCCTAGTTAATTTACAGCTAATATACCTAAACCCTAGAGATAAAAATAGAGGAGGAAAAACACAGAAGTCTAGAAATGTATTCCTAAACCCTAGCATCACAGAGAAACAAGGAGTAAGAAGGGGTCAGTTTGAAGAAGATTACCTCTCCCGTAGATTTCTGGACGCGGTGGTTTCGTAGTGTTTGGACTCACAACGTCGGCATGAAGAGGATGAAGGGAGGGGGAAATTGAGAAGAAGAAGGGGTCACGACGGGATTGAGGGTTTCGACGTGAAGAAGAAAAAAAACATTCACAGGGTTCGGGGGGAGAGGAGCTCGCGCTCTGTTGTCCCGAAATCAAATGAGTTAATTCTGATGGAGGGAACGAGCAGCTGGGGAGAATTTTGTCATTTACCTAGTCACATATGGTGTGTTTTTGGGTGTTTCAAAACAGTGGCTGATGCTAATATTTATTCTACCTAAAAATTGAAAAAAATGGAATAAATGTGTCATCTTTAATACGTGGCAAAGGGTTATTGGAGAACATACAGGGCGCGACCTGATTGGTCAAGACCCCATTTTGTGGTGTCAACTTGGAGCGCACTCCAACTTCAGCTAAAAATAGTTCTAAAAATTAAATCAAATTATATATATTAAAGTCAACAAATCAACATCCTGACCACCCACCCACGTATGATCAATCACCGGCGGCTTCACGCGTTCTCTATCTCTCTCTCCCAAAGCGAACAGACCTAACGAAAATTTGCTATTTTTCGCTTCCTTGGTAAGGATTCTCCATCTCTCTCTAGCTGACTGCCCAGATCTCGAGAGTTTGATTGTATAAAATTCTGGGTTGGTTCTGGTTGATTTCGATGTTTTTAATTCTGTAGCGTTTGAATTGCTTTCTGGGTTTCTTCCCCAGATTGTTTTCATTTTCATTTTCCCTTTTTAGTTCTGTATAAATTTAGAAATCAAATATGGGGTTTATTTGGTCGTCTAGTTTGACAATTAGATCATCTTATATGCTAATTGTTATAGACATGGCCGAATTCTTCTTGTGAATTGTATGTTTCGAGTCAAGGAATTGTACATTTGTTTCATAGCGTCAGGCTTTCTAGAATTCTGTTATAGTTAGAAAAAGAACAAAACAGAAAAACAATGTCGTCCGCCGGTGTCACTGTTCTTAGTATGGTTCGTGATGAGCCCGTAGTTTTCCCAAATAATTTACATTCTCCACTGGATGTGTGCTGCTCGAAAGAATCGATTTTGATATACCTCTCCATTCTGGGGTCAATGATTCCTATGCGTGTTTTGGAATCGGATTCCATTGAGTCCATGAAACTCAGGATTCAAACTTGTAAAGGCTTTGTTGTAAAGAAGCAGAAGCTGGTTTGTGGAGGCCGAGAACTGGCCCGGAGCAATTCTCTGCTCCGGGACTATGGGGTTGCAAATGGAAATGTTCTGCATCTGGTTCTTAGACTTTCGGATCTGCAGGAGATTAAAGTTAGGACTAGGGGTGGAAAAGAGTTCTCATTCCATGTTAAACGAGATAGAGATATTGGGTATGTGAAAAAAAGGATCGCAAAGAAGGGAAAGGACTATGTTGATCTTGAGGAGGAAGAGGTTGTGTGTAATGGAGAACGGCTTGAGGATCGGAGGCTAATCGATGATATCTGTAAACATAATGATGCGGTGATACATTTGTTTGTACAGAAATCTGCAAAAGTTCGGGCTAGACCGATCAAGAATGAGCTTGAGTTGTCTATTGTGGCACCGGCGTTAAATAATGAGAGGGTCAATGACATTGATGGAGGAAATTGTGGGGGACAGTATGATGATGGAGGAAATAATTATGGGAGAGAGTATGAAGCTAATGGGTATGTTGTACCGAGAAAACCGCCAGATAGGGATTTCTCACTGGAGCCACTTATTGTTAATCACAAGATTCAATTGCCCTCGGTGATATGGGATATGGTTAACTCTACATGTGATGGATTGGATGCAGGTCATTATCCAATGAGGTCTATGGAGGGTACAGGGGGAGTTTATTTTATGCTGGATTCATTGGGTCAGAATTATGTGTCCGTTTTTAAGCCCATTGATGAGGAGCCAATGGCTGTGAACAACCCTCAAGGGCTGCCAGTGTCACTGGATGGTGAGGGGTTAAAAAAGGGTACAAGAGTTGGAGGAGGAGCTTTCAGGGAAGTTGCAGCTTATATTTTGGATCATCCAAAGGGTGAGCGCCGCTCGATGTTAGGTCGTGAGAAGGGCTTTGCTGGGGTTCCCCCTACTTTTATGGTTCAGTGCTTCCACAGAGGATTCAACCATCCAGGGGATTTGACCAGCAAGATTGGATCTTTGCAGATGTTCATGGAGAATAGTGGAAGTTGTGAGGATATGGGCCCTGGGGCTTTCCCAGTCAAGGAAGTGCATAAAATCTCTGTTTTGGATATAAGATTGGCAAATGCGGATAGGCATTCTGGGAATATTTTGCTGAGCAAAGAGGGAGAAGATGGCCAGACCATGCTGATTCCAATTGATCACGGATACTGCTTGCCTGAAACTGTAAGGCTGCTTAACTTTGTTTGTGATTTTCTCTCTGCAACTTCTTCCATCTGATCTTATGGCACTTTTATTTGCTTTATCCTCCAGTGATATTGTAGCTTGAGTGATCTGCTGTATTGTTTTTCTCTCTCTCTTTTTTTTTTTTTTCACTTTATGAGGGGCAGTAATTATGTTGAGATAGTAGATCCCATTATTATTGATGATATGCCATACATTTGCTTCAAATCTCAACCAGGACACCTAGATGGAGTTTGATAGGACTTGCTAGGTTTGGCTGAATGGAATGGGGTCAGGAATGCGCTTCTGCAATTGTTAGGATTTACTCACCTGGTCTAGTTTCACATCCATTTGAAAATTGTACAATTTGTTTCCATCCCAATATTTGATCTTGAAGATCCCACAGTACTTTATAGTGAGTCTCCTGAATCTATGGCCTGACGTTGGATTCCCAATCTCATAGAAGCATTTGGATTTTGTGACAGTACTTCTGATTTTGATTAGTTATCAATATTATCTTGAAAATACTGCTGTAAACTCTATTCTCTCTCTCCTTTAATTTAATTTTTGTAAATGATTGTCAAGTGGCCACATGATTTATAACGAAACCTCTTCCTTTATTATGTATACACACACACACACACACACACACACAAATATATATATATTCTGTCTGGAAGTTCTGCAAAATTTCTTTCTGGCACTGACATCTTAACTAGATTTGCGAAGAACATTTTTTGGCAATCATTGTCCTAAAACATTTCAGTTAGATGATAGCTGCCAAACCTCAGTTTTTTTCTTCTGTATTCTGATAGTACATAAAATCCATACTATTCAATATACATTTTTAGTTAGTTCAATCCTATTCACTTTACATTTTGCTGTTCCTGCAGTTTGAAGATTGCACATTTGAATGGCTTTATTGGCCACAAGCTCGCCAACCTTACTCCACAGAGACCATCGACTACATAAAATCGTTGGATGCTGAAGAAGATATTGCCCTTCTTAAGTTCCATGGATGGGACTTGCCACTTGAATGTGCTCGCACGCTCCGCATCTCAACCTTGCTTCTGAAAAAGGCAGTAGAAAGAGGGCTCACCCCGTTTGACATTGGTAATATAATGTGCAGAAAAACCTTGAAGAAGGAATCCATCATTGAGGAGATTGTACGAGAAGCACAAGATTCGGTGCTTCCTGGCACTAGTGAAGCAACATTCCTTGATACCGTGTCCCAAATCATGGACTGCCACCTTGACAAAATTGCTTGATTGCCTTTATCATGAGG
Organism: Carya illinoinensis; assembly: GCF_018687715.1. Classification (NCBI taxonomy): domain Eukaryota; kingdom Viridiplantae; phylum Streptophyta; class Magnoliopsida; order Fagales; family Juglandaceae; genus Carya; species Carya illinoinensis. The sequence goes on from NC_056753.1 coordinate 8,122,676, forward strand.
ATGCTGGTTTCCTCTTTTCTTTTATTTGGAGAATATAGGTATATGTAAGTATCACAAGGTGATTAGGATGTTCTTTTGTCCATACACAATGTGAAGGACTAATAGTTTCTTTGTTATTTTCCCTTTCTTCCATATCAGTCACTCGTTTCTTGTGATTGTACTTAAAGTTGGATTCCTGACTCATTTGTTCATTTGATTGCTAAACCCTTTGCAGTGACATCTGCAGGTTTTATGTATTATCATTATTTTTGTTATCTTTAACATGTGCTTCATGTTGTGTGATTCCACGCCGGCAACGATTGTAGGAGCGCGTAAGCGCTGTTCTGTAGTCCATCAGAAAATGAGAGGCTTTCCTTTCAAAATTTTGTAACAGTCATAGGTGTCATATTTGAAATTTTGATGCATCAGTTTGATCTTTGAAATTTCCAATTTCAGCATTAGTCCTTGCACATTGGATTTGTGTGGAATTATCAAACCTTCTGTTGAGTTTTTCTATAAAATCAAAACAGATCCCAGTCACTAATGAGATGAACTTATCATTCTTTGGCTATCTACAAACATGATAACGACCCATTTTATTTGGTGGTATTTTGCTCAAAGGGTTGAAGGAAGATAATACATTTAAGTAGTGCAAGGGCAATCATCACTCGACGCTTCCTGCTATCATCAACTTCCTTTCAATTAGCGGAGCCCAGAATTGTAGCCAATTGAGTGAAGGTTTCAAAACTAATTTCTTGTCACCTTGACATGGAGAAAAATCACGTATTGACTACGAGATGTATTTAACACATTCAACATAAATTGAAAGGTAGGTGGCCCAAAGGCGCTGAAGAATATTCTTAGGGTGGTCCAAGGCGTCTGGCGGGAGGAAGGTAGGTGGTTGAAAGAGGTTCTAGCGGAGGAGGGGAAGTGGAAGGTGCTGTTACGAGCAAGGATGGATGATCTGGAAGAAAGATGGAAGAGTCTCAGGTTGCTGGAGGGGGAAACTTCTGAATAGTCATTGATGAGGATGATTCTAAAGAACTGAAGAATAAAGCATCGAGAAGTCTGATGGGTAAAGTGTGCTCGATGAGACCCATAAGCAAAGAGGTTCTGGGCTCTACGATGGCCAGGATATGGAGGATAAACAAGGCAGCCCAGTTTATAGAGGTAAGCCGAAATGTTTTTGTTATAGTCTTTGAGAATCAAGTGGACATGCAGAAGGTATGGAATGGGCGACCCTGGCTCTTTGATAACCAATTGTTTGTGTTAAAAGAATTTGAGGGATATACACCTTTGCATTGTGTCAATTTTGACTATGAGTGTTTATGGGTAAGGATGCACAATCTGCCTTTATCTTGTATGACAAAAGAACGAGGTATATAGGTTGGAGGTACGGTGGGAAGGGTAGAGGAAGTAGACGTACAGGAGGATGGGAGTGGATGGGGTAGCTTTTTGAGAGTTCGGATTTATTTGGATTTGACACAACCCGTAGCATGAGGAAGAACAATAAATGTGAAGGGAGAGAGTATATGGATTCCTTTTAGTTACGAGAAGATGCCTCGTATATGTTTCTCATGTGGGTGTGTTGTCCATGGAGTGAAGGGCTGCTCTAGTATATTGGGAGAGTCAGACGGGAAGGAAGATCAATATGGAATATGGATGAGGGCTACTCAGGGTATAAGATCCAAGACTTACAGTAGCTTTCCTAAAAGGGAAGAGGAGACAAACAGTTGGAGGAAGATGGGGGTTAGCCTCACACAAGATGGGGGAAGTAGAAAGGCAAATGAAGTGGAGGATGCAAGGGGGAGTAAGGTGAGTGAGGGTCCAAAACTTAGGGGTGGGGAAGGAAGTAAAGGGGAGGGTTCAGTAGATGAAATGTTCATAAATGGAAGAGGAGGAGATAATATTCTACGAGAGAATTGTGTGGAAGTGAGTGGGTGTGAGGGGTATGGGAATTCTATAGAAAGGAAATGAGAGGGGATTTGTTTGAAGTGGAGTTAAGAGAAGAGGTAGGTTTGCGCATAATTGATAAGGGCTTTGGTAATACAGTTAGAAAGGTTGGTTCTAATGTTGTTCCAGAACTGAGGGTGAGCAATGAGGAAGCTGTGCAGGTTGTAAAAAAAGGAGCCTGGAAGAGAAGAGCTAGGAAAACAGAATTAAAGGAGGGGTCAGTCAACTCTCTTGTGGCTAAGAAGAGGAGTGGAGGGGATGATGATGGTGAATGTGGGGTTGGTAAGGTTGGGAAGAGAGGGAAATGGAGCAGTGGGATAGAGGGAGAAAAAGTTGTAGATGTAGTGGCGGAGGCTGAGTTTCAGCCAGCCAAACACCATGAAAATCTTAATTGGAACTGCCGAGGGTTAGGGAACCCTCGGACAGTTCAAGATCTTTGCAACATGGCAAAGAAGAATAAACCCAATTTGGTTTTCATTATGGAAACTAAGCTTAGAAGTAGAAGATACAAAGGTTTGAAGAGGATGCTGCATTGTGAGGGCTGTTTTATTGTGGATTTAGTTGGGAAAGGAGGTGGAATGATTCTGTTATGGGATGCTAATGTGGGAATTGAGGTTGTGAATTTCTCTCAAAGGCACATTAATGCTTGGGTTAAAGATGGAGAAGTGGAAAAGAAATGGTTGCTTACTTGCTTCCATGGGCATCCTGAAACTGCTAAGAGGAAGGCCACTTGGGACTTGATGAAATCCTTTAAGCCTTAGGAGTATGATGGGTGGTGCATAGTGGGAGATTTTAATGAAATCCTAGTTAATGACGAGAAGATTGGGGGCAGAGCAAGACCTGAAGGGCAAATGGAATTATTCAGGGAAGTTTTTCAAGAAGGGAATCTTTATGACTTAGGGTGGCAGGGTGACAAGTATACATGGGGCAATTTGGATGGAGATGAAACTTTCACCAAGGAAAGATTAGACAGGGCTGTTTCCAATCCTGTTTGGATAGAAGTTTACAAGGAAGTATGGGTGGAAATGATGGTGGCCAGTACCTCTGATCATAAGCCTTTGCTAGTCCATTTAAAAGAGTACAAGGTGTTGGAAGGGGGCATTAGAAAAGCTTTTAAATATGAAGCCAACTGGGCTTTGGACGAGGAGTTTGAACTGATCTTAAAGAAGGCATGGAAGCATGAAGTGTTTGAAAGGCATCGGTCTAGCAAAATGGTGGAGTTACTAAACAGAAGCAAAGAAGTTCTACAGAAGTGGAGTAAGCAGCTTAGGAAGGGACGAAAAAATGAGATAGAAGAGAGAACAAATCTTTTGCAAAGATTGCAAGCTGTAGAAGATAGATACAATGTTATTGAGATCAAGAGAGTAAAAGAAGAGGTGAGTTTGATGCTGGAAAAAGATGACCTGAGATGGAGACAGAGAGCTAAAACTAATTGGTATAAGCTTGGAGATAGAAATACAAAGTATTTCCATGCTTGTACTAATCAAAGGAAAAAAAGGAATCAAATCATAGAAGTGGAGAATGAGAGTAATATAAGGGTCAGGGGGTTCAAAGAAATTGAGGATACATTCAGAGGATACTTTGTGAAGCTGTTTCAGACAACAAATCCAACTAGAGTATCTCAAGGAATTTTACTAGATTGGAGGTGGAAGAGGCTGTGAAGCAAATGGCACCCCTTAAATCACCTGGCCCTAACGGTTTTGGAGCCTGTTTTTATCAAAATCATTGGAATATTGTTGTTGATGAAGTGTGAAAACTGCCTTATTTGTCCTCAATGGTAACTATATGGATCCTTTACTCAACTATACTTATCTTGCTATGATTCCTAAAATAAAAGACCCAAAAAAGGTTAGTGATTACAGACTCATAAGCCTTTGTAATGTAATTTATAAAATTGTGTCAAAAACCATTACAAACAGATTTAAAAAAGTGCTTGGTGCCATTATATCCCCTACCGAAAGTGCTTTCCTACATGGGAGAATGATCAATGACAACATAATGGTAGCATATGAAATGTTACATTCAATGAAGACAAGAAAGAGGGGGAAGGTAGGGAGCATGGCCATTAAGCTTGATATGTCAAAGGCCTATGATCGTGTGGAGTGGGAGTTTTTAGAGACAGTGATGCAAAGGATGGAATTTTGTGAAAAGTGGGTAAAACTCATTATGAAGTGTGTCAGGTTAGTGTCTTATTCTGTATTGATAAATGGGAAGGCAGGATACAAAATTAAACCTACAAGGGGATTAAGACAGGGTGACCCTTTATCACCCTATTTTTTTCTCATTTGTGCTAAAGGGCTTAGTTCCCTTTTAAATACTTATGAGAAGTAGAAATTAACAAGAGGTGTGCAATTGATTAGAGGGGGAACTGACTCACTCAAAAATGAGTAGCACTAATGCTATCCCAAGTGCAGGACGATGTCGTGTAATAATTAGGAATAAATTCCTAGATCGTCTCCTCAGGGAAAGTTACTTAAAATTAAACTCGTTGAAAAATGTGAAAAACTTCACAAAGAGAAAACAAGAGGATGATATGTGCAATGGATGGAAGAGGTTACTAGTCATGGACTAGATTCATATTTTTAGATTTTTGATTGTCGGATTGGAATGTAAATGACTAATAGATTAAATTCAGAGATTAATAAACTAAATTAAGAATTAAACTAGATTAGAAAGTAATTGACAAAACATGCATTGAAAATTGAAAAGCCTCAAAATCAATATTCTAGGGTTTATCATTGTATCTAAATCACAAATTCTCAAATTAAACCATAGCAATTGTAATCACTATTAAAATGAAAGCTTAATGAAACAATAAAAATAAATAACATGAAATAAGTAAACAACAAGTAAATTACCCAACTAAAACAAAAACAAAAGCTCTCTACCAAACCCTTCTTGCAATAAATTAAACTAGTACACTTAATTAAAAACTTCTAAAACAATTCCTTTATTTCATGAAACAAACTAGCATACTTGATTAAAAACTTCTAAAACAATTCTCTTGTTGCATGAAACCAACTAGCACACTTGAAAGAAATTAAGGTATTACAATTAATGAGATAAAATTCTAAAACAATTCTTAATACTTAATTAATAAAAATTCTTAAAACAACAAAGCATTGTAGGCAAAAACAAAAACTGCCGAATACCAATCTATATTAGGAAAGAAAAGTCAAAGAAAATGAAATGAAAATTCTGCTACTTAAACGGAAGAGAAAGAAAATAAACTCAAGGTTGCCCTACTGCTATATACGGAAAGAAAAACACAAACGGGAAAACAAGTGCAACTCAAGAACTCAGTTGCTCAACTGTAGCCGAATGAAAAAACCAAAAAAAACAATAACTCTCTCTAGCTTCTAAACGGAAAGAAGTAAGTAAAAACTGCCCCCACATGTGTTGCTGCCTCTAGCTAATTAAATACTCTGTCCAGCTTAAACGAAAGAAAGAAAGAAATAAAATCTGCTGCTGCTGCTTTCCGTCCAGCTGTCTTCCATGATCCCATGTGTTCTCCTGCTGCCCCAGATGCTATTGATCTCCTGCTGCACGTCCAGCTACTCGGAAAAGAGAGAACAAATCTGCTGCTGCATGTGCATGGTTCTGTTCTGTCAAAGTTGAAGGCCAGCTGCTTTATTCTTCTGCCGATCTGCTGCATGTTCGTGTGAATTTCTTTTTGCATGTGTGTTGCCCGAATGAGTGTTCTGCTTGTGTGAGCTGGTGTGAGTTGGTTGCTGTGTGCTGTCCGAAAGCTGCTATCTGCTGTAACGTGCTGCGTGTGTGAGTCTACTGCATGTGTGAACTGGTCTTCTCCTGCTATAGCAGCTGCTGCACGTTTACTACATGTGTGAACTGGTCCATTTCTTCTCCTGCTGCTCTGCGTCTGCATGTGTGCATGTGTGCATGTTGGTCTGCATGTGTGCGTTGCATGTGTGCATGTGTTCCTGCATGTGTCCGAATGCTTTCTGCTGCTTGGTGTGATCCGAATGGTGCTTGCACTTTTCTGCATGTGTGCATGTGTGAGTCCACTGCATGGTTGCATTTTCTGCATGTGTGCTGTGTTGGTCTGCATGTGCATTGTGTGAGTCACTTTTCTGCATGTGTAAGCTAGTGTGAGTGCAGTTCTGAGTGAGTGCTTTGCTGCTGTGTTTGTTCTGCTGCATGGTTGCATCGCCCCACATCATTATTCAGCCTATGTATATTAGCTCGAATGCGGAGTATCTTTCTCAACACTCTTCCATCATGAAGTTTCATGCCATCGAGCTTTTCAATGGAAAAACCTCATCACCCAACGTCCCCAAACAGGTTTTCCAACTAGCCCTTACCTTGATTTTCCTCAGCATAATCTCTCTTTGCTTGAACAGAAACACGCACTCATCATTTTCCTTTCCTAAGTTAAATTTCCAAGGTTTGAGAAGCATAGGATTTCACAAGGAATGTGATATATTTATTGGAAAATGGGTTGGCAAGAGGTGCTTCTATCTTTTGAAGATGGAAAGATAGCTCAAGAAACCTTATGAACATGAAGAACAAGGAGAACAATTGTACAAACACAAATGATAATAGAAAGCAAGAAAAATTATGGACTAGAATGCACAGTAATCAATAGTTGGTAGAATTCAAGCAGAAATTCATGCTTTTAATCAATTAAAATCACAACTTTAATTTATTCACTTTAACCATTTTTCCATTTAAAACCAATAATAATGTCATGATGAATTTAAAATACATTAGTTTTAAATAGCTAAAATATGCAATATTTCAGCTCAATCAGGAACAAGCATCAATCACCTCCTTTTTGCAGATGACTACATATTGTTTGGTAGAGCCAAGCTGGAAGAGTGGGTTAGAATCCAAAAGCTGTTGAAAAAGTATGAAAGAGCCTCTGGCCAATTCCTTAACAAGGAGAAGACATCTGTTTTTTCAACAGTAATACCAAGGTAGAAGACAAGAGAAGGATATTAGAAGCTGGAGATTTGGTTGTATGTAGAAGCTATGAGAAATATTTAGGCCTTCCTACTATTGTAGGAAGGTCTAAGTACCAGACTTTCAGAGTTCTAAAAGAAAGAGTGTGGCAGAAGATCACTAGTTGGAAGAACAATTTTTTGTCACAAGCTGGCAAAGAAGTTTTGATCAAGGCAGTGCTACAGTCTATTCCTACATATACCATGAGTGTGTTTAAGCTACCCAAAAGACTGTGCAATGAAATCAATGGCATGTTTTCGAAATTCTGGTGGGGTAAGCACCAATCAGAAGAGGGAATACAATGGAGGAAGTGGGATAAGATGGGACTGCACAAAGTGAAATGTGGATTGGGTTTCAGGGACTTGGAGAGCTTTAATTTAGCTCTTTTAGCTAAGCAAGGGTGGAGGTTTATTAGGAATCTTGATTCACTAGCAGCAGTGGTCTTCAAAGAAAAATATTTTAGGCATTCAAGTCTAATGGAAGCTAAGCTTGGCTCATGACCTTCCTTTATATGGAGAAGTGTTTGGTTGGCTAGACACTTGTTGTAAGAAGGCTTAAGATGGAAAGTGGGGGATGGAAGCAAGATAAAAATTTGGGGTGACAAGTGGCTACCTACCCCTACATCCTTTGCTGTTCAGTCACCAGTATCAATTCTGCAGGGTGGTTCAATGGTGGAGGAGTTGATTGTTAAACATAAAGGGGAATGAGATGAGGGAAAGATTCGGTCTATTTTTTCAGGTGATGAGGCTGAGCAAATCTTAAGTATACCTTTGAGCAAAGGTAATGCACAAGACAAGATTATATGGAGGCCATCGAAGAAGTGTGTTTTTACGGTCAACAATGCTTATCATTTGCAATTAGAAAGACTAAAGAATAGCAGAGGTGGTTGCTCAGAGGAAGAGAAAGAAGATAAGAGGTGGAGGAGTATATGGGAGCTTGAAGTGCCAGGGGTGGTCAAGTTTTTCATATGGAGGGCTGGAAATGATTTGCTACCCACTAAAAAGAACCTTTTCAGGAGAAAAATAGTTGCTGACCAAAAATGTCTTCTCTGTGGTGCAGAAATTGAGACAGTCATGCATGCTCTTTGGGAGGCAAATGATGTTTGGTCTGATTCTCAAAGTTTGGTTCAGAAATGGAGTAGCACAGAATCTGATTTCCTACACTTGTGGGAAAAACTTATGGGAAGATTGAATAAGAACCAGCTTGAGGAGATGACAGTTTTATTTCGAAAATTATGATTCAGAAGGAATGAATTTGTGTTCGAAAAAAGATTTTCATCTCTAAAAAGATTACTTAAAATAGCAAAAGAAGGTCTTGAGGAGTTTCAGCATTTTCAAAGAACTCAGAAAAGGAAGACCAGACACCAACTACTAGCATTAATAAGAAGACACGGGAAAAACCAGCAAATGGTTTTGTAAAGGTGAATTGGGATGCTTCACTTGATCTCAGGAGGAAAAGAATGGGAGTGGGAATTATGATCAGAAATGAGGAGGGTGAGGCTCTAGTGGCTTTATGTGATCAAAGGCAATATGTGCAGAACTCATCAGTAGCAGAAGGATACGCACTTTGGAAGGCTTTGGAGCTGTGTAATGACCTTAATATTCAGAAGGTCATTTTCAAAGGGGATTCTAAGGCTGTTGTATTGGCAGTTTTAAGTAATAAGGAAGATTTGTCCTATGGTGGTTCTATAGTTAAAGATATACGGTCTGTTCTAGCAGACAGACCAGATTGGTCTATACAATTTGCATAAAAGGAAAAGAATAATGTGGCTCATACTTTAGCAAAGGAAGCTTTTAAGACTAGAAGAGGAAAAGGTTTGGATTGAGGAAGTCCCAGTCTGTATCGCATCTTGTCTAGGCAAAGATAATTAGTGTATTTGTTGAAGTCTGATAATGAAATATAGAGGTTTTCTTTCAAAAAAACATAAATTGAAATCTTACTAGATTCTAGTTAAGATTGTTTGGAAAAGTATTCAGTAGAGATTAAGCCTTCTATCTTGTTTAAGGAGATGCTTGGGGAATGAGATTAGATAAAAATTTTGTAAATAGCATTAAGATGGTTTGTGAATAGTAATAAGATAATTTAAGTTAACTATTTTTTGAATTTTGGGAAAGGCGAGAAAAACTTGAATAAAAAATATAATAAAATTAAAATATTGTTAGAATATATTTTTTTAATATTATTTTTGTTGTAGAATTTGAAAAAGTTGAATAATTTTTTGTTTGAAAGTTTGAGAAAATTGTAATGATTAGTTTGAAAAAACTGTAATGATTAGTGTTAACGCCCAAAAATGACTTAATAGACTGGAAAAGGAGAATGATCAATTCCCAGCCCTGCTGAGGTTGTGCTGAGCTTGGATCAGTGCCGTGTGAGCCCTTGGCTGACTGGTGTAGCTATACGGTGTTAGTGTATATATCCATAGTGATGAACATTAGATAAATGTAGGAAATGTAAAGAGAGATAGACACGAAGATTTACGTGGCTCGGCATTGGACCTACGTCCACGAGGGCTTGAGAATGGGAGAATCTACTATAATAAGATTGTTTTACAGTCTTTCATGGTCTCTCATCCTCACTTTACAATAAAACTCATAGGTCTCTCTTCCATGTTCGGACTCTTATCGTTGGAACCCATGTTTGAAGGTTGAAGTAACCTTTCCTGAGAAGCTTGGCCAAAAGTCTCCTTGAAGTCGTAAGTCCCTTTTCTTTTATCTCCTATCTTTTATTGCTTTATGTCACATCACCCATTCTTTATGTCCACTCCCTCTTTTCCTCTTGACATCCTAACACCACTTTACCTTCCCTTCCTTTTCCGTCCCCTTTCCTCTTCCCTTTGTTTGTCATCTAGTGATGACCCTTTGATACCATTTTGAGCCCTGTGATATTTTGCCCCTAACAATTGTCCGCGATTCTTAAGGGAAATTTTTCTCAAAAAGAAGGCCTTGAGAAATTTCAAAAGTAAAATATGCAGTACTACTGATCTGTCCCAGTCCGTAGAGCAATAAATTTTGGGAGCTGGCCCATATTCATTCGTTCCTGGCATGCTAAGCAATATAGATTTTCGAGCTTAAGATTACGTGGGAGATGGACTCGATTGCATAATGTGCAAGTGCGAAGTTTGACTATGGCAAGAGACGGACTTGACTACGTAACATGCGAGTGCAAAGCTCGGCTATGGCGGGAGACAGACTCAACTGCATAATGTGCAAGTGTGAAGCTCGACTATGGCGGGTTAAGCAGGAGATGGGCTCAACCGCATAAAGTGTGAGCGCATAGCTCATCTTGGCAAGGTAAGCAGTAGATATGGTCGACTATGTAAAGTGTGCACGAAGGTGGTTGGACAGTCAAGTGACTTGCCCGCCTATTCGGGCATCGGGAAGGTCAAGTGGTCCTTGACCTTTCTCAAGCAGGGTGCGAGTGTGGGGCTCGACTTGAGATAAGTGGGAGGTAGGCTCAACCGCGTAAAGTGCGAGCTGTAGCTCATCTTCGCAAGATAAGCGAGAGGTATGCTTGACCACGTAAAGTGCGCACGAAGGTGGTTGGCCAGTCAAAAGACTTGCTCGCCTATTCAGACATCTAGGAGGTCGGGTGGTCCTTGACCTTTCCCCAGCAGAGTGCGAGTGCGGGGCTTGACTTAACGAGATAAGAGAGAGGTAGGCTTGACCGCATAAAGTGTGAGGGCATAGCTTGTCTTGTCGAGATAAGCGAGAGGTAGGCTCAACCGCGTAAAGTGTGCATGCAGGTAGTCGGGTAGTCAATCGACTTGACCGCCTATTTGGGCCTTTGGAAGGTCGGGCAGTCCTTGACCTTTTTGGCCTGTTGACTTCTTTAGAGAAAGTTGAGCAGCATGTTAGGGCTGATCTCGCCCTGAGTCTTCAGAGGAGGCAACATGTTAAGGTCGGGCTGATTCTAATACTTTGGCAGAGGTTAAGCGGCATGAAAAGCCGAGCTCGCCTTGTTGACCCTTATGCTTGGCGAGGGGGGCCGAGCGACATGTAAGACCAAGCTCACCTCATTGACCCTCGCGCTTGGTGAGAGGGGCCTAAGCAGCATGTACGGCCGGGATCGCCCAAATACTCTGATGGAGGTTGAGTACGCTACATAAGTCAAACAACATTATAGATAATCATTGACATTTGCTAACCTGAGCTGTTTGGCTGATGTGTGGTGAAGCTTTGAGACGTTATCCACTAGAGGAGACAATATTTCTAGAGTTTCGTTGGGTAGTCTTGGGATTGACCCACACTTTGTTAGGATAGGTGTATGGGTGCCTCAAACCACACTTTCCCCTTTGGGCCCCCCAGGGGAGTAATCAGCACTTTGCCATGATGGGATGGGGTAACGTTCTGGTAGCCTTGGGGTTGGACCCGCTCCCCTCCTTGGGGGAGGCTAGACAGTATGGGGTTGATCCCGCCTGTTGACCCTTGTGGGGAGGTAGCCTGTTCCTGCAGTTTGTGACTGGACTCACTTCCGTCGGTTATCGTCACATGGAAGGTGAGTGAGGGCCATGTTAGTGCTATGCCCACTCTTTGTCATGGCGGGGACTGGGTAATGTTTGGGGAGTCGAAGGTCCAGAGCTCCTCTCTTTTGTGGGGGAGATAGGGTTGGCACAGAGGCTAGTCCCGTCTGTTGACCTTCACGGGAAAGTAGTCTGTTCGGGTAATCTTTAACTGGACTCACTCCCGCTTGTCAACGCCCATGAGGAAGGTAAATGTCGGGCATCTGAGGACTAGACCTGTACTTGGCCGTGGGAGGGATCAAGTAGTCCTAGGCATTACACCCATCCCTTTGGTACCCTATGGGAAAGGTAATGTCGGACAGCTGAGTAGTTGGTTTGCACTTTGGCCGTGATAGGGATGGGGCAATGTTTGAGGGGCTGTACCTACTCTCTTCCGTGGGGGAGATTGAGTCCTCTTGGGGGGGGGGTGGGGTGGGGTGGACCTGCCTGTTAACCCTTGCAGGGAGGTAGTCTGTTCTGGCAGTTTGTGACTGTACCTGCTCCCATTCGTTGACATCACATAGAAGGCAAGTGAGGGTCAGGCTGGCATTGTACTCACTCTTCGTCGTGGCGGGACAGGGTAATGTTCGGGGGGCTGAAGGGCTGGACCTGCTCTCCTCTGTGGAGGAGGTTGGGTTGGTGTGGAGGCCAGTCTTGCCTGTTGACCCTTGCGAGGAGGTAGTCTGTTTGAGTAATCCTTTCCTGGACCCGCTCCCGCCTGTCGACGCCCATGAGGAAGGTAAATGTTAGGCAGTCGAGAGCTTGCCTGCACTCCACCACAGGAGGGATAAAATAGCCTTAGGCATTACACCCATCCCTTTGGTACCTCGCGGGGAGATAAGCAGTTGGTGGAGATTTTGTCGATGGAGACGATCGAATGATGCCCAAGTGGGGTTGTATAGTTGGTGTTCCGTGCCACAAGAAGCAATTATG